>NC_134353.1:143123950-143423950 GCF_048569485.1 Anomaloglossus baeobatrachus | reverse complement strand
TGATGCTTTGTTTCAAAATAGGGACCGAGGCTATAGCAGTGATAGCAGCCACTGACCACTAATGAGGCTTTGTTTCAGGGTGGGGATAGAGGCTGTGGTGGTGATAGTGGCCTCTGACCACTGATGATGCTTCATTTGAATATCCTACAATGCAGTGGGGGAAAAAAAGCAGTTAGAATAGTGAGGTAAGGATAAGGAATTTATAATTAAACTGCATTAGAAAAAAGATTAGCTAATTAAATCAAATGGATAGGCATTTAGGATTAAAATTCATTTGTATTTTTGGACCACCCATTTATGGATAACAGACAGATGAGGAGATGTGTTGATTTAGATGAAAAAAAAAAAAAAAAGGTTCGGTTGATTCTAGTATTAAAAGCAAGCTGGGCTTATTTTAATTATATAAACTGCATACAAGAATATAAAAAAAGGAGGAGAGGTGTTTGTACTATATTATAGCTTAATACAAAACTTCTTTGTTATTGCTTAACGTGAAAAATAAAACAGGTAGCAAGCGGAGACTATGCTTCATTGTATACTGAATAGTACTATTGTCTTTCTAGACAGCTATCAATTCATACACTAAACATCGATCTGCTGCGTGAAACACATTTATTCACAGAGGCTTCAGGCTTTAGCCATATAAAATCCACAAATTATAGCTTTGTGAGGCTTTAGAACATTGATTACTCAAAAAGGCCAACAAACCATCACTTAATAGAGTCCTACGTGCGTATTAAGCTTCATTAAATGATCAGTTTAAGTGCTTAGATTTCCTACTTTACACTTCAACTCTTCACTTTTCTAGTCTCAGAACAAGAACTATGTAATTTGAAATTGTCAAGATTACAGGTAGACTCAAATTCAGGAAATGTCACCGCAGCTTTTATTCTTGCTAGTACAATATATGTAATGGTAGTAATTGAAAACGATATCCATATGGACCTCACAGTCAGATTTCAGAGCATTGTACCTTATAAAATACAATTGAACGTTATTTAGGGAACTTTTCTACCCAAAACCCATATAATCTATTTAAAATGTACATACCAAAAAACTAGCTTTATCACCAAATGATCCAAGCAACTGAAGCTAGGATTGTTTGACTTGGGGACTCCAAGACTGATACATTCATTTAATCGTGCATTTTTAAATATAATAAACAAATTTACATATTGTAAACCCTCTATTCATTAAGCGAGAAAATATTTTTAGTGGGTGTTCTTTCTCCATCATGATTTGATTTCTCATTAATCCTCAAAAAATAATTAAGACTTGGCTGCTTGGTCTCTGTAACACCATGGAGTTGGTTAAATTGTAGCAACGTTTTATTTATTTCTTTTCAGAAATCAATAGTACAGAAGAAAATAAAAAAACTTTGCAATATATCTTATCATAGAAATCTGCTTCTCTCTCCTCCTGGTCTGATCAATAGATTTCCAAATATTCAATCATCTTTCATAAATTCTGTATTCAGTGAAAATAGAATGTTACATTACTGAGATAGGAGACGGCAGTTGGTACTGTGACGTTGCACACAGTTCACACACGGCATCATCCAGGGGGTTACTCACTCACTTTGCTGGTCTCCAAGGTAGCACACAGAAGCATGGTTGTATATAAAAAAAACATCCAGGTTGCTTTATTCACACCTCATAAAGCATGCCACCGGTACCGGAAACAAGCAGCAGCTCAGTGCAGGAAAGCAACATTCACATTTCCCAATACGGCACTACAGGGTCAGACCTGTATTAAGGCTTCTCACAAGAGGTTCCCACTGACCCCCAGTCAGCTGTAGTGAACCTTCTCTCTCTCTCAGGGCGTTTCCTTCAGAGAGGCTTCAATACCTCTGTTGGCAGATGAGCAGCCTCTCCACACTGGCTGCTTCTCAGACATACACACTCTCTGCCATGTGCCAAACATTAGGCTCCATTTTAGAAGTCAGCAGTGACACCTCCAACACACCCATGGGCGAGGTATGTGGATGGCCGGACCCACACATCTCTCTGGCCAACCATGATACTGGCTGTATGAACACCATACTAAGAACCTGTGGCACTACAGGTACCAGCATGGAGTTCCAGAATCACACCACTTCCGTGGTACATACTGACCATTCACAATCACGCCAGTCGCCTTGTCACAGTACTGATAAGATTTTATATGGGGAAGAGGGAGGAGCTCTGACTCTAACTCCACCCTCTGACTCTAGCTCCTCCCTTTCTCCCACTCTCTCCTTCCGTCTACATAGAATCTTATCACTAAGAACTGCCATCGTATATTTTGGAAATAATTTTTGTCTTCATTGAATACTGATAAGATACAATATAATGTTTGATATTTTCATGTATGATAATGATTTATTAAATAAAAATTGAAATGCTGGTTACTCTAAGTGGAAATATATAATAACTATGGTAAACCATTGATGCAAGAAGTATTGTTTTGTTTCCTTTCCTTGTTTCACCTAAAATTTAGCTTAATGTAGTTTGTTATGGGTTTTTTTGTTTGTTATTTACAAAGTTGTATTTAATTCAAAATTCTGTACTAATGTTAACCAAATGTAGGGCATTATTAAAGAGGACCTTTCATCAGTTTGGCGAATCCTTACAAGGTACATAGAGTGACTGCACACTTGTGGATTTAACCAGACCAACCCTTTAAAGTGTACTACAAAGAGATTAGATTATTACTCGTGATGGGTGGACTCCCAGATAACCAGTAACAGCAGACCTAACCGCATCTTTTTAAATATCCATGTCCATGTCAAAAGTCTATGGGGACCAGTATCCGGCGATTAAATATGGTGGTAGAAGGGATAGGGGGATAGGAGCAAGTAGGCTGTAATTACCAAGCCTCCGGCACAACTGTAACTTGTAACTGTGACGCCCCTGGACTAGTCAGGTCGTTACAGGGTGCTGCACAATCTTTCTCTCCCAGTGCAGGACTCAACCCCCCCATGGTTCTGGGTCCCCATCTTGCAGTACTGCCTCCACCAGCATCTACAAATCCTAGTGACACCTCGCACCACACCCTGTCAGGCACACCAGTGGGCTGCTAAGCTGGAATAAGGCCGCCAACCTAGGGGTCAGGCAAGGAGGTGGGAGGTGACAAGTGAGTCGGCTCCAGGGAAACAAAGTGAGAGGAAGCTGGGGGTTGGAGCTCCCAAGGGTGAAGCAGCCTAGGTCGCAGACGGTGGTCTGGGCCTGGAGGAGTCGGAGACCCAGTCGCGGGAGATTGGGACTGGGTGCTCGGCTAGTCTTGGAGGATAGCCAGCAGCCACAGTTCAATAGTCGGGCTGGGACCGATACATGGACCCTAGGTCGGGGAGAAGCTACAAGCAACCCGGCAATTAACCTGCGGAGGACAGGGCCTATATGGACTGTTCCCAAGAAGCTCAGAGATTGGGGGCACTAGTGCAATCTAGTGAGCTCCTGAGAGCAAGCTCCTCTGCTACTCTTGACAGGGAGTGGGGCCCGGAAAGCTCCAAGCTGAAGGGCCACTTGGACACTCTAAAATTATTGTGCCAGGAGGTGGGCCACAGACCACTAGGCAGTTCTGCAGTGGACAGGACTCGGACGCGCTCCCCAAGAGGGCAGAGTCACCCAGAGACTTAGTTTACTACGTTGTCAGCGTCTGCTTTCTTGCTGAGTGAGTACCTGATTAGCCCCTGCAACCAGCGAGCCTGTGCTTCCCCTACACTCCATTCCACCATCTGGGGTCCTGGAGCCTTCCCCTACCTGTGGAGGGTAAAGTCATCCCCACGCCATCATCCCGGGTACTCCCAATGGCAGCGGCGGTAGTCCCTATTACCGCACACCATGGGTGGCGTCACAAACTATATATTTCCCCTGTAAATTGCCCCCCTTCATTTGGGTGTGACCCTCGAGCCACGAGCAGTGACGTCCAGATCCGAGCGGTTCGACCACTGCTGGGGTGGTACATAACTACTTCCAGGCCACTCATTCACTTCCGGGGCCACTCATTACCTTCATTGCATATGCACTGCTTTCCCTGTCCACTGGCATCTGTAATTGGTTGCAGTCAGACGCGCCCCCACCCTGAGTAGCAGCATGTCAGCTGACTGCTTCCAATGGCAGACACTATGTGCATCTATTGTGGTATAAAAATAAATAAATAAAATATTTGGCGTCTGATACCCCATATTATAAGAGGACCACATGCTGCTTTTGTTATTATTTAAATAAATAATTTTAAAAACCAGCATGCAACCCCCACCAATTTTAATACTCAGACAATCTTATCATGGTAAAGCTGGGGGCTGGTAATCTCAGGCTGGGTAGACCCATGCTTATTGGGCTGCCTCAGCTTAAAAATAGCAGCCTTCAGCCACCCAGAATTGTCACATCCATTAGATGTGACAATCCCAGTACTTTACCCGGCTCTTAGTGATTGTCCTGGTGCAGTGGCAATTGGGTTAATAAGGGGTTAATCGTAGCTCACAGCTGCCACTAATCTCTATATTAGTAATGGTGAAAGTCTATGAGACCCCCTATTACTGATCTGTAAGTGAAAGTAAATAAACACAAACACTGAAAAAGTCCTTTATTTGAAATAAACACCCTCTTTCACCACTTTATTACCCCCCAAAACCACGCTGCAGGTCCAACATACTCCGCACGAGATCTCATGATGATTCCAGTTACAGATCATGGAACATGACCGACCGCTGTGGACTTCAGGCAGAGAATGAGCCTCAGCGACCAGCGGTGACATTACTCAGGTAAGTTTCGGTCATATATAAACTGCAAATAAGAAGACGTTTAAGTGTCAAATAAAAGTACAATTTTTATTGCAACAATATTAAAAAAGTCCACAATGGACGATGACACTACAAAAACAGGACAAACCTAAATCTTTTACATTTGAGTCTGTCTCTTTATGGTTTGTTACCTGGGTGCCTGTACCCACCATATACTTCTATGTATTGTGTTTTATGTCCTGCTTTTGTAATGTCATGGTTCATCATGGACTTTTTATTATTGTGCCAATAAAAATTGTACTTTTATTTGACCCTTAAACTCCTTGTTTCTTCGATTTATATATATTCTTTGGAGTAGTCTCTCATGCAGCTGGCAGTGTTGGAGACTGTTCACACCCAGCTTTATGTGTTACCATGCGCCTTTTTGGAAATTTTGTGTTTAAGTTTCTTTCACAGCTGGAGGTTCCCACGGCTCACCGCCTGTGACCACAGGTAACCTGACCTAAGGGTACTTAATTAAACTCAGTGACTCCACCTCAGATGAGCTCACTGATTTTACTGAGGTCACCTCAGGTAAGCTGTGACTGCAACTTACCTGAGTGATGTCACCGCTGATCGCTGCTCAGTCTCTGCCTGGAGTCCATAGCAGGCAGTTATGTCCATGCTCACGCTCTGTGACTTCAGATATGTAGCAGAGCTGTAATCATCTTTGGGCCTTCTGTAGATTACGTTGGACCTGCAGGGGTGTTTTGGGGGTTAATAAAGTGTTTTTTTTGTATTTTATTTCAGATAAAGGATTTTTTCGGTGTTTGTGTTCACTTCTTTTCCCTTAAACATTAGTAATGTGGGGGTCACTATTACTAATCTAGGGTTTAGTGGCAGCTGTGAGCTGTCATTAAATCTAATAGATGCAACATTCTGGGTGGCTGCAGACTGATATTTTAAGACTGGGGGGCCCAATAAGCATGGGTCTCCTCAGCCTGAGAATACCAGCCCCCAGCTGTTGGGCTTTATCATGGCTGAGTATCAAAATTGGGAGGGACAGCAAGCTGTCTTTTTTAAATTATTTAAATAATTAGAAAAATAAAGTTGCATGCGGTTCCTCCTATTTTGATACACAGCCAACATAAGCGCATAGTTGAGCGCTGCAGCCTGTAGCCGTAGGCTTTATCTCTACTGGGTATCATAAAATGAGGGGATCCTACACCAAATATTTCATTTATTTTTACTGTACGATAAACCCGCAAACAGCGCCTGTAATTAGTTACAGTCAGACACTGTCACACACGATGGAGGCGTGTCTGACTGAAACCAATCAGAATCACCGGGGGACGGGGAAAGCAGTGCATATGCAATGAAGATAATGAGCGGCCCTGGAATTCAATTAGTGGCCACGGGAGCAGTCACAGCAGTGTCAGAGCCTTGGTAAGTACAGCCCACTTGCTTCATTCTTGGTGTCTTTATTTTTCCTTTATTTTTTTATTACCCAAGTTGTTGGATCCGGATCAATACTCGGAAGTCCGGGCCCAGGTCCAGCACTCAGGTACATTTGAACCTGCACGAATCCAGACTTTTACAGTCCGGGTCCGCCCATCACTAATTATTAAATTAAACCCTTCTCTATCAAGCACATACCGGTGCGTCCTTGGTCGTGTCTCTGACTTTATTGCTGGCTCACACACTGAGCTTGCATCTATTTCTGCACATTTCGGCTGATTTGATCAGCCAAGATGTGCAGCTAACAGGCACAGGTGGATCAGAGCTCCACCCACACCTGTGAACTAGTAAAATCTCACTATAAAACTGACAGTGCGATCTAACAGGTGAGGTTGCTCAGTTCAATGAGGTTCCCTGAGGTCAGGTTACCTGTGATCACAGGTGGAGAACCATGGGTACTTCCAGCTGTAACCGCAAATGAGCAGTGCGACCACTCAGGTTATTGCTGTTGTTCATTCACTGCCTTAAGCTCACAGCGGGAAGTCATTGTTTATGCCTGTGCACTGTCACTTTAGATGTAGCAGAGCTTAAATCGCCATGATACCATATGCTTATTCTATTGGACCTGAGTGTTTTCTGGGCTTAATAAAGGGTGAAAGGGTGTCTTTTTATATTCTATTTCAAATAAAGGATTTTTTTATGTTTGTGTTTATTTCTTTTCACTTACAGATTAGTAATGGGGGGTCTCATAGACGCCTCCAATTAGTAATCTAGAGCTTAGTGGCAACTGTCAGCTGTTATTAACCCCTTATTACCCCGATTGTCATCGCACCAGGGCAATCGGGATGAGCCAGGTAAAGTTACAGGATTGTTGCATCCAATGGATGCGACAATCCTGGGTGGCTGCAATCTGCTATTTTTAGGCAGAGGGGCCAATAACCATGGGTCACCCCAGCCTGAGAATACCAGCTCCTAGCTGTTGGCTTTATCATGGCTGGGTATCAAAATTGGGGGGACCACACCATTATTTTTCATTGTTTAAATAATTTCTTTTAAAAGCAGCTTGCGGTTCCTCTTATTTTGATACACAGCCAAGATAAGTGCACGGCTTGGGGCTGCAGCCTATAGCCATATGCTTTATCTATGCTGGGTAACATAACACGGGGGGACCCTACGGCAATTTTTGATTCATTTATTTTTATCACAATCTTGACGCATACACAACGCCTTTGGTTGCAGTCAGACATGCTGTCACGCAGGCTGAGGACGCTGTCTGACTAAAACCAATCAGAGACTCCGGAACTGCTGGTGGGCAGGGGAAGCAGTTCATATGCATTAAGATAATGAGCAGCCCTAGAAGTAGAGTGAACAGCTTGGGAGTAGCTTTACAGGCGTACAGAGATCAGTAAGTTTAAAGTGCTTGCTTTATTTTTATTTTCTCTCTTTTTTTTTTCTATTACCCGGGTGGCCAGATCCAGATCATTACCTGGAGTTCCCTGAGAACTCTTGGCCAGGGGTCAGTGCTTGTGGTTCTTTTGAACCAGCGCAGATCCAGATTTTTACAGTCCTGGTCCGCCCATCACTAGGTAAAAATTAAAAAAAAACCACAAGTTGAAATCATCCCTTTTGCCTATTGAAAATAAAACAATAAAAATATTTAAACAATATACATATTTGGTATCGCCGCATTTAGAAATGCCCAATCAACATATGAAATAAATTATTCTCATTAGTAAACTGCATAAAGAAAAAAATTAAAAACACCAAAATTACGGGGTAAAATGCAATAACAGGCACTCAAAATATCACATCTGCCAACAAATGCCAAAAATAAATGCTCAAGATGCAAAAAATAAGCTGACAAAAAAAAAGACATTTGCACTCGGAAATGCTAAAGTATGAAAACCATGAATGTAAGAATATAAACATATGCCTTGACGTGGCTACTGGGCAGATATAAAAATGGGCATTTTTGTATGCTAAATATCTCAATGTTTTCTTAGAATTATTGTTGCAGTAATGCATGTCTATATTCTTACATTCATGGTTTTCATATTTTAGCATTTCAGAATGCAACTGTCTTTTTTTGTCATTTTATGTCATGTTCAGTTATGTACCAGTGAGAAGGCCGTAATTTAGGTTGATGCAATCTAATCATGCATCCCTCTTAAACTGTCTGCAGTCCAAATTATGAGTCACTCGTGGTAGCATGCATTACCCTCTCTTTCACTCACACCAGAGAGACGTGCTCAGATATGAATAGAAAGCAAGACTGATTTATTTCCGGAAGTGTTACAAATATATATAACCTTATTGGCTAGGTGCCAAGAATACGTAACACGTCTCCTATTGGATAAAGTAGAACAGCTTATTCTGTGATATACAATTTACTGTAATGTGCTTGGTTCCTCATTTATATTAAGCAATGTCAGCATTATTCACTTGTCACAAGAATAGCCCAGACTGTCTGTCTGAGTCTTATGCCAAGAGATATGTGGGGTACAGTTCAAACAACATCTTAAATCTTGTTCTTTATGGATATCTCCATGTAACTCCTATATACTCATAATAATGATAATCACATCCCTAACAGTCCCCCCTTTGGAGATAGCCAAAAAGTCTTTCCTTACGTTTCCAGGTCTATTGATCTGTCCTAATGCTGATGGTTACCTCACTCACATACGAGATACCCCATCCCTTGTGGATGAATCTCCCCACCCAACAGACTATGCATAGGAAGCCAGATCCTGACCGTGTTCTCTAGACTGTCCTCATGGCTATGTTCCCCTGGCCCACGTTATTCAGGAAGGGGAACGTGGCACTAGTCCTTTAATTGGCTAATATTTATCAGGGTTGGGTTCACTCAGAGTCTCATGCTCCTCAGTCCTCAGGCGGTAATGGTGGGACATCAAAGGTGGGATGTAGAGTCGTCTTCTGGTCCACATGCTTAGATATCATCATCCTGGCACAAAGTATCGGGTAGAAGAGGGAAGACAGCCATCTCCTGGTCTCAGGCAGGTCCGACATCTCTTTGTAGTGGAATGCATGGATCTTCGTCCGAAAGAAAAAGAGTGAGGGAAGAGAGAGAGAAAGAGAGAGAGAAAGATTGAGAAGAGAGGGAGAGAGAGAGAGGAAAAGAGAAAAGAGAGAGGAAAAGAGAGAGGAAAAGAGGAGAGAGAAAAAGAAAAGAGAGAGAAATCTAGATCTGTGGGACACTCCCCCCTTGGAAGAGGGAGAAGTTCAGCAGGATTAAGGACCCCACACCGAGAGATGGTGACTTTGTCAGGGAGCAGTGATGTCATACGGGCACTGATCTTCAACTGGTGCTTTAGGTAGGTGTTCAATCTGGCTGAGTAGTGTTCAAAGGACTGCTATCTTCTTCCATGGCAAACATGTAGAATGACTTCTGGGCTGGAGATGACGTGATGATACTCTTCAGGTGACTGTGACTGTAACTCAGGTGACTGTGACTGTAGCTCATCTGTATGTGGGGTGATCTTGTAAGCTGCTAGATTCATCTCCATACGTCTTGCCACTTAAAGGAGGGTGTCTTGGTCTTTACCAGCTGTAGTTGTTTGCATATGGGCTCTCGGAGACCTGATACAAAGGACTATACCCAGGTTTGTAAGAAAGAGCAATGGATGTAACTTTGGGGTCAGGAGAACACTGAAATTCTAAAAACTAAGATCCCCTAAAACCCCAGGGAAAGAGAAAAGAGCACAAGAGGGTTTGGAAACTACCAAGCAGCACCCCCCTGACTACATCTACACAACTAGGAAAAAGCAGTGGAGCGTATCTACTCTACCTCTCCTGTGCTGACCCTGTAACTCGGGGCCCTGCACTCTCCCTCATCCCGACGGTAGACCTGATGGTGGTCAGGGCCGAGCCTCCAGCGTATCCCTATCTCCTGTCAGACCCTGCAAACTAAGACACAAAGGATTACTGGGTGCTGCCAACGAAAAACTCTAATATATGTCAACTCCTGATGATCAATGTCCCCTTGGGACCACATGAACCTCCACCCTCTCTATCAGGGAACTGAGATTGTGCAAGATATCAGGCAGGATAACATACAAGTGAGAATATCTCAAACCAGGCTAAGCAGCAACTGCCATAGGCAGAAAAATATTCACTGTCCACCAGGAATAATAGTGAGCAGTCTATATGGTCTACTAAATTGTATAAAACGGAGTGTGTGTTTCAGGTCCCTATATCCCCCCTCTGCAGTCCCTGCTTCATCAGCAATAAACAGAGCAGTGGCTGTAGCTGCTAAAACAAAAATAGGGAACTGGGTGTCGGCTGGACTAAAATGGCGTCTAAAGATGAACTATGTAGTGTCTGAGTTAAAACATCCATTAAAGATAATTACCGATAAGAAACAGCCGCTAAAAGAGGAAGTAGGTGTTGGCCAAAAATGGCGTCTGAAGAGTCCTGGGAGGGAGTGAAAAGAAAGATGTCATGTATTGTGACATCTACATTCAGGAGGTATTCAATCTGTCACCGGGAATATGGATTATATAGGGACCCCTGGGCTGACCCTGTAACTAGGGACCCTGTACTCGCCCTCATCTCGACGGTAGACCTGATGGTGGTCAGGGCCGAGCCTCCAGCGTATCCCTATCTCCTGTCAGCCCCTGCAATAATATCCCCATACCATACCCCACCCAGGGCTGAGTAAAACACTGAGTGACAGAAAGAAATCTACATTCAGAACAGGAATAATGGGGTGGGCTTACGTGGACACAGTGCTTATGTTTCTTATGTTCACAGACAGGTAAAATACACATAGTGCAGTTGCTAGATTCAGAATTACTCATCAATTCTCATCTAGAATTCTCCATTTCAACATACGTGTGTCATTTACAACTAAACTTCACCGAATTTCATTCACAGGACTGAAATGGAACCTAACACTTCCCTGTTTTTTTTTTTTTTCTTTTTTTTTTTTTTCTCCTACGGTGTTTCACACCAAAAACTGCGTACATTATACATAAAACATCTTCCAGTGTCACTTGGGTGATAAGGTACATACACCCTCACTGCAAACCTGGCTCCATTACTGGCCAGAAAGAATTCCCAGCTTTAATCTGGGTGAAAACATCTTTCAGGGAAAACTATATATGAGATATTATGTCAGAGAGAGAATTCACGATATACATACACCTCCATGAGAACGGTCTATCGAATACTCAATAATTCCGATTAAGACCAAAGTTTAGGGGTCTCCCCCAATGTATTCAATTCTAGGTAAGAATACATTGACATCCACTAAAACAAGACCAGTGAGTACGCATACCACGTTCAACTCACTGCTTAGCATGAAAACCGTACCAGGTAACAGTCAGGGCTCTTTCACCCACTTGTTCCTTAACACTGCACCTGTACATCAGGTCCAAGGTATCAAACATCAATTATTGATGACACGTCACTCATAGGTGTATATATCTCAGTGTTCCTTCACAAGGACTGCAGCCTCTTGGGGCTTCCATGTCACATATTTAGGGCGTTCTTGTCTGGGACTATCGGAATAATGGTGCGATGCCATGTGTGGCCTGACGTCCTCAAATAAGGACAGCACCTGTGGTTTACCTCTACTAGGGACAGTGTTGGTGGTGGGGTGGATCATTGTTAAATCATTGTCATCTTCCTGACCCCCCCTTGGTGTCTTCTGCTGCTCCAGCAACAAATAGGCCAGTGGCCTTGGGACTTAAGATGGCTGGAAAAGGGAACTGGGTGCGGCCCAACCTGAAATGACGTCTGGGCAGGCTAGGGAGGGCGTTTGGTGGGCAGGGGGACAAACTACACAAGTCCAACCCTCTGGGGACGACTTATAAGGAGGGGGGCGTTGTTTCCTAATGGGCTTGGCCACTTCCTGAGATGCCATTTTCTGATCTGGTGCAATATAGAAATATCTACTATGCCAATTTTCTATCATCTTTTGACGTTCTATACCATGCTTCAGCATCCATAAGGAGATCTTTATCTTTCAAGATCCCTCGCTTATTTAACAAAACTTGACAGGTGTGGACTGATTAGACCCCATGCTTCAAGGGTATACAACCCAAAACTAACACGTCAATCTGGATGTCTGCTATGCCGTAATCCACTTCCTCTTCTGGACCATAGACTATACACATCCACAGAATACATAGAATTTCTACCTCAGTCCACAAACCATAACTTGACAGGTTGTCCTACCAGGAAGAGGTGTCACGTGGGTGATAGATACTAAATTCACCCTCACTATCTCTTACTTCATGTACTGGTAACCTCTGTTCACACTATATACACCTTCTTTGAACGGTCCGTCCAGAACATCAATAATCAATGATTAAGCCTGACATCAAGGGTTTTCCCCAGTATATTCAATTCCTAGGTAAGAATACACTGACATCCACTAAAACAAGACCAATGAGTACAACTTAAACTCACTGCTTAGCAGGAACACCATACCAAGTAACAGTCAGGGTCAGTCCCCCACTTTTGTAACTTTATACAAGACTGCACATGTACATAGAAAACCCTTCCAAATCTTCTATCCCCGAAGATCAGGTCCGTCCAAGGCCTTATCAAACATCAACTATCGACCGGGCTTGTTAACACACCAGTGTATCTCCTCTTATACACAACAGTTAATTTTATTTTTTTTTCCAGTTTCTCCTTCACTCATAGAATAAACCAGCTTCAATATACTTCAATATATCAAAGTATATTCCCGTGACACAACTTCCTCTTTTATCGTAACCTGCAAGTACGAACGAACAAAGCACATAGAACTTCCTCTTTTTGCAGCCCACCTCGCTGCAAACAAACACAGTGATTAGAGCGATACCAGCAAGTATTCCACCTGCTGCAAATAGACAGACATTTTTACACAGGTAGACACAGGTCAATACAATGACATAACAATAAGGACACTATATACACCATCCAGGTGGCTGATCTCACCTGCAGATATAACCATATATATCCATATATATGTATCCAGCGTATATCACAACTTCCTCATTTTCCTCTACTTTCAACTCAGAGAAACACGAAACTATAGAACTTCTGCTTTTCTCAAAGAGCAGACAAAAACCACATTACATAAATTACAGACAGCTTAAGGTGAACCTGACCACCTTGGTGTGGGATCTCTTAGGACGGCTTATCTCATGCGAGATGGCGGTCATTAGGTGTCTAGACTGGGACAGCCCAACCCCCCCTTCGAAATGCAAGTACACGCATGAGGTTTGCAAGGTGAGATTATACAAATTTTCTCACCTGCAGCTGGAGTTGCGCAATTCTCCACCTCTCGTGTAGTTGCCTTCCGACTGAAGGTGTCAGCATGGCTGCCCGTCATCCAGAGCTCCGTCCTAAGGTTCGTTGGGCGCCAAATGAGAAGGCCGTAATTTAGGTTGATGCAATCTAATCATGCATCCCTCTTAAACTGTCTGCAGTCCAAATTATGAGTCACTCGTGGTAGCATGCATTACCCTCTCTTTCACTCACACCAGAGAGACGTGCTCAGATATGAATAGAAAGCAAGACTGATTTATTTCCGGAAGTGTTACAAATATATATAACCTTATTGGCTAGGTGCCAAGAATACGTAACACGTCTCCTATTGGATAAAATAGAACAGCTTATTCTGTGATATACAATTTACTGTAATGTGCTTGGTTCCTCATTTATATTAAGCAATGTCAGCATTATTCACTTGTCACAAGAATAGCCCAGACTGTCTGTCTGAGTCTTATGCCAAGAGATATGTGGGGTACAGTTCAAACAACATCTTAAATCTTGTTCTTTATGGATATCTCCATGTAACTCCTATATACTCATAATAATGATAATCACATCCCTAACACCAGTTGACACTGCATGTTTGGGAGTGCCATCAGTCTTTTTGTCTAGCAAAACATAAGCTATCACACAGCCACAGATCCTGAAAACTGAAAATTTTACAGGTCTCGAAAATAGGGTGATAAATTCACAAAAAAATTGGGACAAATTTCTCAAAAAAAAATATTACCACTTAAATAATAAAAAAAGCTATAAATGTTTGATATCAACAAACTCTCACTGACGTGAGGAATCATACTGCCTATTTTGCCGTATAGTGAACATGGTAAATAAAGAAAACAATTGTGATATTACACTTTTTTTGCAATTTCACCACACTTGGAATTTGTTTACCATTTTCCAGTACACTATAAGGTAAAATGAATGATGGCATTCAAAAATACAACTTGTCCCGCAAAAAATAACCTCTCATATGGCAATATTGACTGAAAAATAAAAAAAGTTATGACTTTTGGAAGAAGGGAAGGAAGAAATGAAAATGAATAAGTGAAAATTGCCCTGTGGTGAAGGGGTTTAATAGATGGATATTTAGTATCAAAATCAGTGTTAGTTTTCGACCACCCTCTAGAGTGAGTGCAGACTTATAGATTTAGATTGGACAACCCCTTTAATCAAAAATTCCCTACCATTCCCTCTCTTACTGCTTAATATTTTTTAGTTTTATTTTCGGTGTCATGACATTTAATTGATGACATTTAGACTAAAATAGACAACTGATTTCAAAACTGCGGTTAGCTTTCTTCTATCAGATTAGGTTCTTTTTCTCTACAGCTTATCTTAATGTGATTACTCTAGGCTGGATCCAGGGTAGCACTAGTGCTCCCCTATTGGCTAAAAGTGAACCGCCCTCTAGTGAGGAGAGGTGGAGGACGACCTTGGCAATCTGCAACAGGTTGTTTTTTGTCTAGGCTATTCACTTACACGTGAGACAGTGCAGTGAGATGTTGTGTGCCGCTTAATATAGTGATAAAAAAGCTGTGGAAAAGAAAGCGCAATAGGGTCTTACCCAGGTGATGGAAAGGGTAAAAACAAGTGTTACACTCACCTATAATGGTTATGCCAGTCACAACCACTATGCCCGCTTATAGGAATCCAAGTCCGGCAGCAGTCCCAAAATTGGCTGATAACAGAGAGTAAACGGGAAACGGGTTGTAAATCCGCGCCAAGGACTCAGAAGATTCAAAGGAGATTTATGCTTCTTTTATTGGCATGCACATTTAACACATATCCTCTGCATTTTAGACAAAATATATTATATATTTTTTACATTTTTAAATTCACAACAAAAAATAAAGTTGGCCAATGCAAAATATTGGGTACCCTTCATTGTTAGTACCCTGCAGCACCCCCTTTGGCAAGTATCAAAGCTTGTAAATGTTTTTGTAGCCAGCCAAGAGTCTTTCAATTCTTGTTTGAGGGATTTTCATGCTTTCTTCCTTGGAAAAGTCTTCTTGTTCTGTAAGATTCCTGGGTCCTCTTGCATGCACTGCTCTTTTGCGGTCTAGCCACAGATTTTCATTGATGTTCAGATCAGGGGACTGTGAGGGCCATTGTAAAACCTTCAATTTGTACCTTTTGACATAGGCTAATGTGGATTTTGAATTGTGTTTAGGATCCTTATCCATTTGTAGAAGTCATCCTCTTTTCAACTTCAGATTTTTACAGATGATGTTATGTTTACTTGAAGAATTTGTTAAACTTTAATTGAATCCATTCTTCCCTCTACCCATGAAATGTTCCCAGTGCCATTGGATAGAACACAACCCAAAGCATGATTAATCCACCCCCATGCTTAATGGTTGGCAAGATGTTCTTGTCATGACATTCTGTCTCCTTTTTTTCCCAAACATTTGGTTTGATCATTGTGGCCAAGGAGTTCTATTTTAACCTCATCAGTTAACATGACTTGTTTCCAAAATACATCAGTCTTGTTTAGATGTTATTTTGCATACTTCTGATGCTAAATTTTATGGTTAGGACGCAGGAGAGGTTTTCTTCAGATGACGAATGACGGATGACAGATGATGAAATTTTGCTTGCTTTTCCAGACCTTATCCTGACCTCCACTGTTTCTGTAAGTGCCATTTCTGAATTACTTTTCGAACTGAGGAAAGGGCAACTTGAAACGCTTTGCTATTTTCTTCTAGCTTTCTTCCGCTTTGTGGGCCTTCACCATTTTGATTTTCAGAGTGCTAGGCAGCTGCTTTGAAAAACCCATGGCTGTTGTTTTATTTGCACAAGGTTAGAGGAAGCTGGGTTTTTATAAAGCTGTGAAATTTGCATCACCTGCCCTTTCCTAGCTATGATAATGAACAAGCCACAAACCTAACAGGCTAATTAAGGTCTGAAATGATAGTCAAAGTTATCTGAGCACACAAATCTCCAAGGGTGTTCAAACTTTTGCATTGGCCCATTTTCATTTTTGTAGTTTTTAAAATGTTAAAGATGAAAATATTTTTTTTTGTTCTTACCTAAAATATAAAGGAAATGTGTCATCTTTAACTTTATGCCTTTAGAGATCATTTCATTTCCAACTTGATTAACTGTTCACAATAACAGTAATTTTGACCAGTGGTGCGCAAACTTCTGCATAGCACTGTATGTTTGATGGTCCACAGATTCGGCATCAAAGAGGAACATTTCAAAAATCCAAAAGATTGCTTGGTTCTAATTCAAAGTTTGCTGAGGATTTAAAGAAGATTTTCTGCCGACAATTAATAGATAAGGAAATTATACAAAGTTGGCTAGGATATAGGAACAATATTATGTGAAGTCCAGAGTAACCCTTATTATTTCTGTCCACTATAGAAAATGTACTTTAAAATTTTTCCCTACTTCTGAGACTTTTTCCTATAAAGCTGCTTTACTTACAAGGTATATTATATTCTTGGTAGTTCCTGATGCTATGATACAGAAAAGGTATAAAGTATATAAAACGAAAACATTTATTTTTCCAATCAATCATATAAAGTATCTATTTGACATAAAGAAGAGATACCCAGGGTGTTGTTATAGAGCTAATGCTCTGTATCACCGTTCACAAACAATAACTAGGAAATAAATTAGCCAGGCATTACAAAGATGGAATCCACAGGACGAGCGGGCTCTTTTATGTGCTCTGGAACAGCTGCTAATGTTGGAAAGAAAAGTACCTGAGAGACAGAATCTCTGTCTAATTATAACAAATATTGTCTAGGGGTCTAAAGCAAATGCAAGGAAAAGAGAGAACAATAGAAGCAAACATTAGAAAAAGCACTGAACAAACACATGTTCGCAATTCCCACCAGCAAAGATACACCAGTACCATTAATGCAAATTCATTTAATAATCGTGACTTTTTGTAGTTGAGAAAAAATCAGCTGCTATACTATAGTAAGTGGGATCACTGCACCCCTCACCAGACATTTAGGACCATATCCATTTACAAAGATTAATACACTACATATACCAAAGAGGATTTAACAAGAAACTTTGGCCACAGGAATGTAGAAAAGATGTAACTATGTATAAGGCCTTTTATATTGAATGGCTTCTGACGCTGGAATAAGTCAATTTAAATTACCTTTCAAAACAATATTTAGCAGATCATTATCTAGTGTAAAGTGTTTACATCCTGATAGGAAGATATCCCCTATTCCCAAGGGAAAACATCCTGATCACTGGAGGTATGACCACCGAGGATGAGTGCAGAGCATCAAATGAATGGAGAGGAGATTGAGCATGCACACCTCTACTCCATTCATTTTCAACTGGACTACCTGTGATAATAGTAATTGTTATGTTTTTCATCTATGTTTTCACTTGGTTCTTCCAGTTTTAAGATGGCCATATGTACGTATTAGCTACTTCTTGTGGATCCTGCCAAATGTATGAGAAAGATGTATCAACAATAAGGATGAGCAAATAGTGAAATACTCAGACTCGCTATACTCGTAAAGAGTAGGTAATAATTAAAGATGAGCGAACCGGTCGCGGTTCGGCTCAAGTTGGGTTCGCCAAACGGAGGTCTCGTTCGAGTTCGGTTCGGCGAACCACTCGAACCGCATAGGAAACAATGGGAGGCAATCACAAACACATAAAAACACCCTCAAAAGGTGGCCAAAAGGTGACAAACAACTCACAACACAAACACATGGGAAAGTGACAAGAACAAATTCTCATGTGAAAACAAAACAGCGTTACTAGGAAAAAAAGAGGATGAGACACAGATATAGGCATGGCATGCCCTTCTAAAATCATGTAAAACACAGCAAGGTTACTCCAAGCGGAGTCTCCCTTTTTTCCAAAAATTGGGCCACACACCCACCCCTTCAGTGGCAGCACTTGTGCCCCAGTTGTACACTTCACAGCTAGATTTGCATCAAGCACATTCAAAATCCACAAGCATTTACTCTCCCCAGGATGACACAGGGGTAGTAAATTCCTTGTGGATCCATGACTTGTTCATTTTGATGAACGTTAGTCTGCCCACATTGTCACTGGACAGACGCGTGCGCTTATCTGCCAGCACACACCTAGCAGCACTGAAGACACGTTCAGAGACAACGCTGGCAGCTGGACACGACAAAATCTCCAAGGCGTAAGTGGAGAGCTCTGGCCATTTTTGAAGCCCAAAATGAGCAAGGCTCCATTTGCAAAGTAATGGCATCGATGTTCATTTGGAGATACTCCTGGGAGATTCACTCCCTGCACCATGGTTGTTTGGTGGAAAAGCCGAGCTAAGATCGAGTAACAGCTTCTGCTAATACTCCTGCATACGTGCGTCCCTTTCTATGGCTGGAATTATGTCACAAAATTTGGACTTGTACCGGGGATCTAATAGTGTGGCAAGCCAGTAGTCATCATCATTTCTAATTTTGACAATACGAGGGTCATGTTGGAGGTAGTGCAGCAAGAGGGCGCTCATGTGTCTTGCGCAGCCATGCGGACCAAGTCCACGCTGTGTTTGTGGCATAGAGGTGCTAACCATTCTTTCTTCCTCTGACATCTCCCCCCAACCTCTTTCAACAGAAATTTGGATGCAGTTGTAGGCGTGCTACCAGTACTACTCCTCTGTCCAGGAAGGCGCAAGGTAACTTCGTCATCAGTAGCATCCTCCTCCACCGCCTCTGTTGACCTCCTCGAGTGCCTGACTGTGGGTTGACAGTAGGTGGGATCTAGAACTTCCTCATCAAGCGTTGTGATTGCACTCCCCTCACCCTCAGACCGAGCCTCTTCCTGACGTGAGCAAATATTTAAGTTGTCATCCCAATCTGGTATCTGCGTCTCATCAACATCAGTATGTTCCTCATTGTCTATAACAACAGGTGTTACAGTTAGTGAATAAGCGTCAACATTATGCTCAGAAACTTGGTCCTCATGGCCTGAATCAGAGTCACAAAGGTTCTGGGCATCACTGCAGACCATTTCCTGGTCTGTACTCCCTATAGCTTGGGAGCAGACCTCTGATTCCCAGGCTATAGTGTGACTGAACAGCTCTGCAGACTCAGCCATCTCAGTTCCACCATACTGTGCAGGGCGGATGGAGACTTCAGAGCTGGGAGAAAGCAAGTGTGATTGGGATGACAACTCAGAGGACTGGTGTTTTTTGGATGCGGTAGTTGAGGTGGTGGAGAGGGCACTTGTTGGACCACTTGAGATCCATTCGAGCATTTTCTTTTTTTGGCCATCATGTAATACTATTGTATGTACTGAGGATTTTGATT
Source organism: Anomaloglossus baeobatrachus (assembly GCF_048569485.1). Lineage (NCBI taxonomy): Eukaryota > Metazoa > Chordata > Amphibia > Anura > Aromobatidae > Anomaloglossus > Anomaloglossus baeobatrachus. Next base: position 143,404,237 of record NC_134353.1, on the reverse strand, counting down.
GCGTTAGGGCAATGACAACCAGAGACGAGTTCTTGGTGCAAAGAGGTTTATAATATGTAACCGCAATATGTACATAAACGGAACAAAACACAGTAGAACATAAAACACAGGAAATACCTTCCAGGATCGGAGCGAAGGGGAATTCCCGGGGCCACGCACCGGACTCCCCCAGGGAGACCACCAAGAGCGAACCCCTATACAGGGACTGTCTGGCAATCACCCCAGAAGGCCTAAATGCGCAGCAGCCGGGACACAAAGGGCAGTAGGTATAGTCCAAAAATGTCCGTACGAGATGAGAGTCCAGAGTGGTTACGAACCGGAAGGAACCGGGCAGAAGTGCTGAACAAAGACGGCAGACGGAGTCCGGGCACAGCTAGATGCGACCAGGTGAAGTCCAGAGTCGGTGTCGGTTGTTTTTCAGGAGGATCCAAATGTCAATCAGGAACCAAGAGCAGCAAAGCAGGAGTACACAGCAAGCAGTATACTCAGGCACTGGACTAAGCTTAGGGGCGGCCTTTTAAACAGATGGACAGGAAGTAGGGCAACAGAACAGCAAACTCCATGTTAACAAAGGGCAAGCTCTTTCAAAAGAGAACTGGAAATCCCGGAACTCTGACAGTACTCCCCCCCCGGAAATGGCCTCAGGACGGATCAGGGCCTGGCTTGTCCGGGTACCGCCGATGAAACTGAGCAACCTTCCAGGGCGCACGAATGTTACCCACGGGTTCCCAGGAATCGTCCTCGGGGGAGTACCCCTGCCAACGTACCAGATACTGAAGCCGATGTCGATGGAGCCGGGAGTCAATAATGTCCTCAACCACGAACTGCTCCTGGCCGTCAACCATCACAGGCGGAGGAGGAGGCACGATACGACCATGAAACGTATTAGGGGAGACAGGTTTGAGTAGAGAAACATGAAAGACCGGGTGTACCTTCAAATGGTGCGGCAACCTCAGCCGACAGGCAACAGGGCTCACGATCCCGGTGATCCTAAACGGACCGATGAATTTCTGCCCCAGCTTCTGCGAAGGAACACCCAATTTCAGATTTTTGGTGGATAACCACACAGAGTCCCCTACCTTATACATGGGTGCCTGTTTCCGGTGAGTGTCTGCCGACTTCTTGTAACGTTCCTGAGCCGAAGCCAAAGAGTCCTTTAAAACCTCCAGATTCTGTCGTAGCTCCGTCACTCTGTCCTCCACCGCTGGCACCGAAACCGCCACCGGTGACCTAGGCAAAACATTCGGATGGTAACCCAAGTTAGCGAAAAAGGGCGTTACCTTAGTGGAGCTGCTTTGAGTGTTGTTATACGAGAACTCCGCCAAAGGAAGCAGCTTCAACCAATCATCCTGCAGATGGCTGACATAACAACGTAGGTACTGTTCCAGGGTTTGATTAGTCCGTTCGGTTTGCCCATTTGTCTGAGGATGGTATGCAGAAGACAAACAGACATCAATACGGAGTGCCAAACAAAACCCCTTCCAGAATTTAGACGTGAACTGCACGCCCCGGTCAGAGATGATCTCATCTGGTACCCCATGCAGTCGAAATATATTCTGGATAACCAAATCCACTGTCTCTGCGGCTGAGGGAAGACCGGTACATGGAATAAAGTGAGCAGCTTTGGTCAACCGATCCACCACCACTAAAATGGTATTGTTACCGCCTGAGACTGGCAACTCCACAATAAAATCCATTGAGATGGATCCCCAAGGGCGAGATGGAACGGGTAACGGTTGAAGGAGTCCCGTAGGAGCCACACGAGGGACCTTGCACCGGGCACAAACCACACATGAGTGGACATAGTCTTTCACATCCTTTAAACAGGTTGGCCACCAGAAAAAACGACTCAGAAACTCCTGCGTCTTCTGTACCCCCCTATGACCTGCCAACACGGAGTCATGGACCAATTTGAGAACTCGAAGTCTTACAGCCTCCGGGACATAAATACGTCGCTCTCTCAACCACACACCATTCCGAAGGACAAGAGTCACATCATTCGGGGGGGCAGCAAGAAATACGTCACCATCATAGGCCAGCTTGATGTCCTTCCACAAGTCCTGGTCCTGGATTACTCCAACGAAATTGGCATCTGATAACACGGTCTGAGACGGGGTTCCAGGCACGGAGTCCATGGCGTGGATTCGGGACAAGGCATCGGCTTTCCCATTACGTGAACCTGGACGGTATGTAACGATAAAATTGAACTGGTTAAGGAACAAGCTCCAACGGGCTTGCCGTGGAGACAGGCACCTGGCAGATTTAAGGAATTCCAGGTTACGATGGTCTGTGAGAACTATCACTTGCTGCGCTGCTCCCTGTAAGTGGTGTCTCCATTCCTTAAAAGCTGCAATAATCGCCAACAATTCCTTGTCTGCAATGTCATAGTTCCTTTCTGCAGGGGACAACCGGCGAGAAAAGAAAGCACACGGATGCAAGAGACTCTTGTCCCCAGTTCTTTGGGAAAGGATAGCCCCTAATGCATAATCGGAAGCGTCGACTTCCACAATAAAGGGGAGTGCGGGATTCGGGTGTATCAGTATTGGTGCTGAGGTAAAACAAACCTTGAGACGATTGAAAGCTTCCTGGGCCTGGGCGGACCACACAAACTTCTGTCCTTTCTTGGTTAACAGACTAATAGGACGGACGATCTCTGAAAAGTTACGGATAAAGCGTCTGTAAAAGTTGGCAAAACCGACAAAGCGTTGTACCTCCTTGATGTTTCCCGGTTCCGGCCAGTCTAGAATTGCTTGTATCTTGCCAGACTCCATGTTCAGTCCCTGAGGAGAGATGACATATCCTAAAAATTGTATTTGTGAGCAATGGAATTCGCACTTCTCCAGTTTAATATACAGGTGGTTTTCCCTCAGTCGGGTAAGTACTGTCTTGACGTGCTCCTGGTGTTCCTGTAGGGAATCAGAAAAGATCAAGATATCATCCAGGTAAATCACCATGAATTGGTCCATTATATCCCTAAAAATATCGTTGACTAGGTGTTGGAAAGCCGCAGGAGCGTTACAAAGTCCAAAAGGCATCACTAGATACTCATAATGTCCATACCGACATCTGAACGCTGTCTTCCACTCGTCTCCGGGACGTATGCGGAGTAGATTATATGCCCCACGGAGATCCAATTTAGTGAATATCTTTGCCTGTTGGACTCTCTCCAATAGCTCAGGAATCAACGGTAACGGATACCGGTTCCAGATGGTTATCTTATTTAGTTCCCGGTAGTCGATACAAGGTCTCAGAGTCCCCTCTTTCTTTTTCACAAAAAAGATGGGTGCCCCTGCTGGTGAGGTAGAAGGGCGAATAAATCCCTTGGCTAGACTTTCATCGATGTAATCCTTTAGTGCTTCTAACTCAGGTGCCGCCAACGGGTAGACATGACCAAACGGGATCTCTGCCCCTGGGAGTAAGTCTATGGGACAATCATAAGGTCTATGCGGGGGAAGCCGATCTGCTTTTCTTTTGTCGCATATATCAGCGAAGTCATGATAAACCGGGGGTAGAACAGGTACCTTTACAGTGCCCTCCGCATTCGGTGTTACTGGAACCGGTACAGTTGGACTAATGGTCGGACCACTCTGCGGTGGGAAGGATATTTCTTTAGTCTCCCAATCGATGACTGGATTTGTAGACCGCAGCCACGGAATTCCTAAAATTATCGGAAAATGGGGAGAAGAAATTAACATGAAAACAAGGGTCTCCTGCTGACCTGGCTTCATCACACATTCTAGGGGTACTGTCTCCCGATCAACTGGTCCAGAAACTAATGGAGATCCGTCTACCGTCTCCATGGTAACCGGTGAGGATCTTTGTTGAGTCTGGATACAGTGTTTCCTGGCAAAAGAAGAGTCCATGAAATTTCCCCCTGCCCCAGAGTCTATCATAGCAGATGTAGGAATTAACTGTCCCTCCCACCGTATCTGAATGGGAAGCGAGCAATGGGTGTATTTCCCTTCTGAGTCCTTAGGTGAAGTTGACATTACAGTCAAGGGAAATACCGCATCCAGGTGTCCACTTGCCTCAGAGATATCGGACTCTGCGTCCGTGTTGTCTCACTCTGCCATGGCTGCCAATACCTTATTTGGGCGATTTGGACGTTTTGGGCAGTCAATCAGGAAATGGTCCGATTGACCGCAATAGAAACACAAACGCTCACGGAGCCGGTGTTCACGACGTTCGTTGGTCTCTCGCTTTTGTAGAGAGTCCACTTGCATAGGAACATCCTCGGCCTCCCGTGGCGTCCTGAGAGCGGGTTCTCTGGAAGGAAACGCAAAGTTGGTTACCCGGTTTACAGCTGCCCATTTTTCCTGTCTACGTTCCGTCAAGCGGGTATCGATACGCACACAGTGTTGGAGAAACAGTTCAAAATCCCCTGGAGATTCGGAACGAGCTAACTCGTCCTTGATGGTACCGGACAAACCTTTTCTGAAAACTGACAATAACGCATTGTTTCCCCAGTCGGTGTCTACCACTAACCTCTTGAACTCAGTGGCGTATTCAACGACAGACCGCTTTCCCTGACGTAAGGTAAGGAGAGCCGATTCAGCGGTAGCACGGCGATTCGGATCATCAAACATTTGCGCCATTGCTGTTAGAAAGTCATCCAGGTGATTTAAACGGATATCACAATTCTCTATCATAGGATTAGCCCAAGCCAGTGCTCGGGAGGTTAACAACATGATTATACATAACACTTTTGACCGGTCAGAACGGTAATAATCAGCATGTACATCAAAAAACAGTATACACTGGTTAACAAATCCACGAAACTGACTACGATCACCACTGAAACGAAATGGGGGTAACCTAGGCATACCGGCAGCTGATACGGACGTAGGGGGGCCGGCTTCCTGAGCCTCCACTCTGGTTTGCAAATCCTGAATAGCCGGACCCAGTACCTGGTGATCATGGCCCAGCTGTACCTCCACATCTCTAAGCTTAGTTTGCACCGCCTCCATCTCCTGCTGCAAGGAGTTAATCATGGAAAAAAACTGATCTACTCGTGTCTCAGTCATTGCCCCAGCGAAATCCTTTTATGGCCTGAGTATAATGTAATACTATTGTATGTACTGAGGATTTCGATTGCGTTAGGGCAATGACAACCAGAGACGAGTTCTTGGTGCAAAGATGTTTATAATATGTAACCGCAATATGTACATAAACGGAACAAAACACAGTAGAACATAAAACACAGGAAATACCTTCCAGGATCGGAGCGAAGGGGAATTCCCGGGGCCACGCACCGGACTCCCCCAGGGAGACCACCAAGAGCAAACCCCTATACAGGGACTGTCTGGCAATCACCCCAGAAGGCCTAAATGCGCAGCAGCCGGGACACAAAGGGCAATAGGTATAGTCCAATAATGTCCGTACGAGATGAGAGTCCAGAGTGGTTACGAACCGGAAGGAACCGGGCAGAAGTGCTGAACAAAGACGGCAGACGGAGTCCGGGCACAGCTAGATGCGACCAGGTGAAGTCCAGAGTCGGTGTCGGTTGTTTTTCAGGAGGATCCAAATGTCAATCAGGAACCAAGAGCAGCAAAGCAGGAGTACACAGCAAGCAGTATACTCAGGCACTGGACTAAGCTTAGGGGCGGCCTTTTAAACAGATGGACAGGAAGTAGGGCAACAGAACAGCAAACTCCATGTTAACAAAGGGCAAGCTCTTTCAAAAGAGAACTGGAAATCCCGGAACTCTGACACATCATCTACCTTTGTTCCAGTTGTTCGTGTCCGTAAAAAAGGGAGCACATCGGATTGTCCACGGTAAGTAGTAGACATCTTACTTTTGCTGGAAGATGGTCTATCTTCAGCAGATGTTAATGGAGCTTTGCCACTTTCCCCACGGACAAACCCTTTTTTTCCTTTTCCAACAAGCCTCTTCCCCTTTCCACCAGCATCTGTCATTTTGCCACTCATTTTGATTGCGACAAGATTGTGCACTTAAAATGTGGTAGTAAAAATTGAGAGGTGGTGTAGATTGCAGCGATGGTCTATCTTTATTAACAGCAGAATAAACAATAACTGTCCCTGACAATGCAACTACGGCCCTTAAACTGGCAGCATAGTTTGCTAGTATAATGGCTTAGTAACAATGAGTTTCAGTGTGCAATGCAGTGGTGCTGCAAATAGCTTTGCACCAGTGGGACACTAATGGAAGTCCAACAGCCACTTTTAGGATGCCACTAAGTTTACTCAGTGTTTGCTAGTATAATGGCTTAGTAACAATGAGCTTGAGTGTGCAAAGGGCAGGAGGGTATAGTGGCAGGGTTTTGGGTCAGTGTACAGGAAAGGAAGCCTCACTTTCTATCCCTCCTAATGGGGAAATGCAGCGAGGAAGTCCCTGACCTTAGCTACACAGACGCTGTTATCTGTTGCTGTTAAAATCTGTTTCCACGGACCTGACTATCACCTATGGCTCTGAGCCTGCTGTTATTAGCCCTTACAAGGGCTAATAGAAGCTTCAATCCCTATTCTGTATAGCGCTGTGTGTAGAGCGTACACAGCAGTATCGGAGACAGGAGCTATACCAGCGGTAACTGGCACCCAGACGCAGAAGAGATAATGGCATCCGGATGGGTAGATACCTGTTTTTATAATGCAGGGACATGTGACATGGACATCCTATCACACATACCGTTGCTTCTCTGGGTAAAAGTCCACTTAGCTGTGTGTGTGTCTGGGATTGGCTGACATGCTGTCCCGCCCCACTACACACGCGCGCTTAGGGAAGGAAGACAAGGAAAAAAAAAAAAAATGGCAATCGCCATTATCCCAGCTGCAAAGCTGTGTATCTAATCCTCTGCTGTGTGATACTGTCTGCTGAGCTGTGTATCTAATCCGCTCCTGTGTGATACTGTCTGCTGAGCTGTGTATCTAATCCTATCGTGTAATACTGTCTGCAGGGCTGTGTATCTAATCCTATCGTGTAATACTGTCTGCAGGGCTGTGTATCTAATCCTATCGTGTAATACTGTCTGCAGGGCTGTGTATCTAATCCTATGTTGTGTGATACTGTCTGCTGAGCCGTGTATCTAATCCTCTCCTGTGTGATACTGTCTGCTGAGCATCTAATTCTCTCCTGTGTGATACTCCTGCTTTCCTTGGTGACACTTTAGACATTTCTGGTCACCAGGAAAATGGCTGTGCATTGTGTCCTTACATGTCATTCTCTGTTATCTGTTGTAAACACTCAGATTAGGAGGGGGGAGGCGTGCCATCACACACAGGAGAGCAGACTCCGCCCACTTTACGGCAGGCTGTAATCTGAGCTTTTTATACAGTGGAATTTCAGAAGCTGCTCCCCCTAGTGTTTAACAGTGGAAAATATCAAACTTTATTTTTTTTTTTTATATTTTGCACAATTAAAAAAAAAAAAATAATATTTAAACAAAACATTTAAACATTATTACTTTACATTTTTTCAGTTATTTTTTTTTTTTTTTTGACGATACCTTCCCTTTAAGGGCAGCTGGAGGCAATAAGGTACAAAGACAAACAAGCTTGCAGGCCAACATGGATCATAAAATCTTTAAACAAGTGAGGTGACCTTACAGCATCATGGAACAAACTCAGTAAGATGAACACCAATGATAAAGGTTGGAAAGATGGTTTAAGGCTATGTGCGCACTAGAAATGTGAAGTTTCTCAAGAAAATTTCTTGAGAGACTTCTGGGAGTGAAAGATTTCCGGACCTCCGGAGAAACTTCACATTTCTAGTGCGCACATAGCCTTAAGGGGTATTCCCATCACCAAGACCCTATCCCAATATGTAGTAGCTATAATAGTAATAATAATATTAGCCAATGCCTCCAATTAGATATGTAGTATAGTTCTCCTGATGTAAGGTGTTAAATACTGTTTGTATAGAGTCTAGTGCAAGGGTACAAGGGAAACACAGACACAGGTTTGCTAAACAGTTCTTGTATTACTTCATACAAGTGCACAAAACATGAAGGGTTAAACAGTTGCAGGGTGCAGAGGCTGGGAACAAATTAATCAGGAATGGATCCTCAAAGTTCAGCAGAAGGGTTCCTGTGTGGACACGAGTTCCAGGGATTCAAAACAGAGGATGGCAGAAAAGTAGTTTTTCCAAAGACTTCAGAAGATCAGGTTACAGGCAGGCTGCTAACAGGATTCAGAAGCATTGGTCCATCAGCTGAGATGGCTTAAGCAGGTAATTGAAAGGGAACAGGGTGGGAACATAGAAGCTGAGGAATCCATATTGACTGAGGGCAAAAGTGAGGGCAACAGAACAGGAAGCAAGATGGCCTATGAAGAAAAAACAGATTAAAGCAAAATGACAAAACAAGGCAAAAAGTCAGAGAACCTCACACTTGATTAGCTATGATTCTTATCTCAGTAACCACCTTAAGGCTTCTTTTAGAGTATTTTAGTGAGCTGTATGTAAGTCCACAATTCCCTCTCCATAGTACAAAAAATACCTTTTATTTTGCCCCTATACAGTGCAGTCCGGACCGATAGGCATCGCTGTTCTTGCTTCGGCACCTCCTCTCTCTTCACAATTGCCGTTCTTCTACTTGCTTCATATGGATCACATGTCCTATGTCATCACCACAGCGTCCCCCCCAAATGCATTCCTGGCCAGGCCTACTTTGCTCTGCCCTGCTAAAGGCAGAGCATAATTCTTTAATCCACGTGCGCCAGGAGAGTCAAAGAGCACCGATGACTCAGAAGTAAAGCAAGTGCATGTGCACTACAGTATTTTACCTTGCCCTCAGTACGCCTTCACAGGGTCATGATTAGGGGACACTATGGATGATGTAGGATGTCTCAGCCACGTGAAGCAAGGAATAGGACATTGATGGCAATGAGAGATGTTGCCAAAGCAAGACCAGTGATGCCCATCAGACCGGACCGCACTGTATGGGGGTATAATAAAAGGTATTTATTGTGCTACCGTATTTCCCTGAAAATAAGACCTACCCCGAAAATAAGCCCTAGTCGTGGTTCAATAATGAAGAGCAGCTAAAAAGTTAAAGAATACTTCAGGACACTTCATTATAGAAAGCAGACACCCCCCAAAAGAAAGAAGAGAGAAGAGAGAAGACCCCGCGATCATACTCACTAAACACCAACCGAGAGCAGTGGAATGCATCAAGGACCTGTGACGGAATGCACACCCACACACATCAGATCACACACACACATATGAGATCGCACACACACAAAATCAAACATCAGATTGCACACACACTCATCACATCCAGCCATATTGATTGCTTCTGGACAGCATAAGGACCTGGGACATTGTGCAGTGGAGCGCCAGGACCTGCGGGTGGAACGCATGATACAAGAGAACAGAGACCTCTGCTGGCTGGAAGAAGTGATATCACTGGATGTGGTGAGTGTGTGCGAGCGCGATTGTATGTGCAATCTCATGACTGTGTTTGTGAGTGTGTGTATGAGTGTGTGTGTGATCTGATGTGTGAATGTTGACCAGAAGCAGGGGAGAATGGCATTCAGCATACCTCATGAGAGCACCTGCCGGAGATCGCAGGAGGATCTGGGAACCATGTAGACACCCAGGGTCTGGTAAGTAGGACAATCCTGGGAAGGGGGATCTGCATTTTTTGGGTGGGTAAACTTTCCCTCAACCATGTTTCCCTGAGAATAAGCCCTACTATGAAAATAAGCCTTAGCGCTTTTTTTGGGGCAAACAAATATATAGACAGTGTCTTATTTTCGGGGAAACACAGTATGTAGAGAGGATTGACATCATATATTCAGCTTACTAGAATATTGTAAAAGAGACCTTAAAAGGTGCTGGCCGTACTGTACATTGTGAAAACATGGTGCCAGGTTCCCTTTAAGAGCTTAACAAGGTAAAACATACACAATAACAATCATAACAATCATTTGTTGCGGAGACACTGTAATAACTTATAATACACTAGCAGAACACTTATACGTTATCTCCAATACTGATCTACCCAAAAGCCAGTCTTTGCAGGTTATAAAACGTATTGTCAGCGAGATTGATCCAGCTTACTGAAGCTTATGTAATTCTGATTTGTATGTTGCACATTTCTATCTTGTCTCTCTATAAATTATATATGAATAAATATTGAGCGTTGTGTAATGGCTAAGTGTTCTAATGGCTGCCCCGACCGGCACAACACACAGCACTGCACTCCAGCCGCACCGGATGTTCTATTTTTATTATCGTGGTTGTGTCATGCATAGCTTCAAGGTTCGCTAATGAGGTTCCATCTGTCTATGCATTATGAATATCTATTTTTATTCTTCAAGGAAATGTGCCACCATTGTTACAACTTCTACGTATCTGACAAATATGAAAAGGTAATTGGACACTTTTTTAAAAGAAGAATAGATGCATTAACAGGTGAGGTTATTTGCATTTGTTTGTATTGTATAGCATAAATTTGCATTCTTTCAGTTGTTTAATGCATAATACCATGAAAGGGTCTTTCAACTACTGCACATCTACATAGATTATGAAACCTCCAGCAGTGATTTATGATGAGCCCGGTAGTGCTGCTGTCTGCGTCTGCCTAGCCTCTTCTTCTTTTCTTTTACAAAGCAGAAGACATTGCTTTTATCTGATTGTTCGGTATTCTCTGGAGTTAATGCAGGAAATATTGTAGAGCATTGTTATGATCGTTTATATTACTTACAACCAAATGTGCTACACATAGGGTCTGCTTCAGGCTTCAATGTCCAAAGCAGCGTTCCCGGAATTATGCTTTGTTAGGTTTCTCAAGGACGTTTTGTTCATGTTGTCCCTGCAAATATTTATTTCTTTTTCTTGTTAGTGTGCACTTGGTTTGCTGTCTTGATCAAGATTTTCTGGGCATGATCTTTACCATCGTGCTATAGTAAAAATAAGGAATTACAGCCAACTGCAACTTCATTATATCCCTATAGGACACAAGGTTCCAGAGGACCTTCTTATTGCCTACAGTGCAAATTTGTCATTTTTTTTCCAGTATTTCGGAGAAATAAACACAGCAGATAAGCTCTATGAATATTAAATCCATAATAATATATTTGTCTTAACTATTTAAAGGCCACTGGTATGCCTTTTTTAACTCATTAATGGCTTACAAGGATGACGTTAAAAGGATAGCACTGCTAGTAGTGCCGAAATCTTTGTTGTTAAAGGGGCTGTCCACTGCTTGGACAACACTTTCTCTATCACTATATTTCCCCCATATAAAATAAGGTCTTGTTCGCACGTCTTTTTTTTTGCTGCGTTATTGCACGTTTTTTTGGGTGCGGTTTTGATCCCAAAACTGCATGTATTTCCTTCCCCAGCAAAGTCTATGAGATTTCAGTTTTTCTGTCCGCACGTTGCAGTTTTTTTGGCTGCGTCTTTGTGGTGACCACAAAGATGCAGCATGTCAATTCTTTCTGCGTTTTTTCCAGCGTTTTTCGAGCCCTTCCAGTCAATAGATTTGAACTAAAAACACACTGGGCAAAAACGCTGGAAAAAAAACCGCAGTAAAACAGGGCAAAAAATGCATGCAGAGGGAGCGTATGTTTTGGGCCAAAAACGTGCATCTTTGTGATCACCACAAAGATGCAGTGTGCGAACATAGCCTTACAACACCTATATTCACCTCTGCTGTGGGCATCGGTCCAGTGATGTCAGTGTTTGCCTTCAATCTGTCACACAAGCCCTGTAGCCAAGGATCAGCCGCTTCATACTTACCTCCTTTAGATATAACTGACATCCAAAAAAAGACAGAGAGCAGCTGCAGTTCTCACTTTATGCGGGTCTCCGTTTCACCAGAAGGAAGTGAGAGGAAAGGGCTTACATGATATAGTAATTCACATGAGCTATGGGAAAGTTGATGCCGTTATCGCAGACACAGCACCCTCACTGGAGGTGAATACAGCTATTATTATTTTACATGGGGGAAATAGAGTGACTGTTAAGGGGTTGTCCGAGTAGCGTATAACCCCTTTAACTTTCAGTCTAAACATGCACATGAGTGGGTTTTCACATATAACTCTCAGATCCATGATATGCTATGGGATCTGTGCCTATGTCTGATTGTTTCCTTTGCTCAGATGGTCAAACTGGTGATGTGTCTGATTTTGATTCGAGTTGTCATGCCCTCAGTCATGTGGTCAGTCTCCCCTGGGCAGTAAGATCGACGTTCTCCCTGCACCCCCGTGCTGCCCCTAGGCCGGTTTCTGCTGCTGGCTCCATCGCTGCTGCGCAGTGTGTCATCCTGTCCACTGTACTGAGCGTTCCTCCACCTCCTTCCTCTTCCGGAACCTATGTTCTCTTAGCAGGTCCTTTGCGAGCACGCATAGGCAGCATGCGTCGCACTCAGCTATGATTTAAAGGAACAGTACACCTGTTTCTTGTCGTGTTGATTATGATTGCACGATTGCTCTCTGCTTATAAGGCACCTTTTCCCTATGGGTGGTGGCTGGGCAATGTGCTCATTCTTTTAAAATGTTGCTAGGGTTCAGGCCCTTTACTGCAGTGCTCTGCAAAATACTTACTTCTTTGTCTCCACAGAATTTCCAGCAGCTCGTCCATCATTCCTGGCTTCACTTTATGCCCTGGTTTCCACTACTGCTGTCATAACCCTTGAGGTCACCTTGGGACATTTCGGATTACGACTACGGCTAGAAACGCTTCGCCAGGATTGTGCAGAGCATCATGGTTTCCTTCTGCTGCCGGATCAGTTTCTCCAAGGTGGTGCAAAGCATTCCGGATTTTCTCCTCTGACTGAGCCGACATTCCATTGTCCAGTACGAACTATTACGGACTATTGAGTCATCCCCTTGGCAAGCGGCTTCCTGACCTTTCAGGCCTGTGCCAGGATAATCCCTGTATAGGGGCTTTCCTTCCGATTGCTCAGCGTTGTGACCCTTTGGGCCCTCTCATCTTCAGCTTCGTTCACAATGCTTGTAAATAAACCTTCTTCTGTTTTTCTCTAAGTTCTCTCCAGTCTCGTGCTGCATTGAGTAATCTGCTGCCACCATTCATCCGGTGGTTCAGTGAGTCCACAGAAACATCTCCACGCTTCTGGGCATCACACCAGTGTTGGATCAAGATCGGCAATGCAAGTTTATGGGTCTGTGGAAAATATCAGACCGCACTCGCATGACTGCAGTCCCATTTTCACAGACTGACATAATGGAGAAAGCGGAGAAACTTTCTTTTATCTCTCCAAATCTGAGAAAAACTGAACTCACTTTAATTATATCTAATCAGAGTCTGATTAACATAATCGGACTGTTTTTCTCAGATGGAGAGAAAATAGTAATTTGCAGCAACCCTGACAGCATTACCAGACTGGCTAATAAGAATCTCTCTCTGTTCCTCTCCTATCACTTGTTGGAATTTTGTGAGAGGAGTGACAGAGAGCTAATGGTCGAACTAGAGAAAGCTGTGGTTATCTATTCAGCAGATGCAGTGGCGTCTCTCTCTGGAGAAAAAGTTCTTTTGTTGAATCAGTCTCCCTTTTTTGTCTCCCCCTCTTCATTTTGTTTTTATATTAGTAGTAAGACTAGTGTGTTTGTTGGCCTGTTCACTAGTCAGAGCTAGCCCAGGGTCAGCCAGGGCCTAGGCACGTGATCACACATGGAGGGAAGGACCCATCTAGTGACATTAGGGAGTTCAGGGATCAGGCACAGATGAATTAGGTGATGACTCCTCTACTTTCTCCCTAGTGCTAGGGCCTACCTTTGCATCTTCCCTGGTGTACCCCTCCTCTTCTGCCGCATGCCAGGCATTTCTTTGCCCCAGTGTGATGGAAACACATACAAGGGATATCAATGTTATGGCAGCATATTTGTGTAAATTATAAAGCCCATTAAACCATTGCACATTCTCAGAAATAAGTGGCCTAAAAGTAAAAAATAGTGGCAGCAACCGTATCCATGAATGGAAAACTCCTTTTATTGCCTGAGAGTAGGTTCTCAGCTGCTCACACAGTAAAAAGGTCACCAAGTCCTTCCAACCCAACACGCGTTTTGTCATGCTTCTTCGGCGGGCAAAGAAGCATGGCGAAATGTGTATCAGCTTCAAATGATGTTTCCAGGAATGTAAAATAGTTTAATGGGCTTTATGATTTACACAAATCTGCTGCCATAACATTGATATCCCTGGTCCTTTTCTATTATTATATGCTGTTTGTATTGTATTTGTATTATTATAAGGCACATTTCTGGATTTTAATGTTATTTTTTTAATTTTTGTAAATTAATAAAGGTATACTTTTTAACATACAGCATTGTTACCTTCCTGTCTCCTGGCTATATCTTGTTCAAGTTTATGTATGAAATTCAGTTGTGAAGCATTCCTTGTGTTACACCATTACCGACGACCCCGCACTGTCCTTCCCATTTTCCAGTGGTGACGCCAGCACACTTACCTTCCCCGCTGCCCAGTGGTGGCTTCCATGTCCCCGGTCCCTGTTGTCAGCTGTCAGGGCCTGTGTACGCCACGCAGGCCACCTGTGAGTAAGCTAGGACGCGCGCACATCTATTCTTAAAGGGCCAGCATCCCCTAACTCAGAAGTGCCTCTAAGTCTTTGGCTTAGAGGCACTAGGTATTAAACATCCTCCCACTATGGGAGGTGCCTGGACAACATGGTCTATCCTTACAAATGCGTTGCTAGTTGTCAGGTTCTGTTGCTGTGTGCTGTACCTTAGGCCCCCTTCACACATACGTAAAAAAAGAACTGTTTTTTCACGTACATATTAAAGGGGTGGTTTGCTCCCCGTGCGCCATGTTTGTGGCACATGCATGTTCTCCGTGTGTTATACGTAATAACACACGAAGAACGTAAAGTCCCGTCTTACCTGTTTCTTCCGGAGCTGTCTGTGGTGCTGAATGACAGTGTCCGGCACAGGCCACACCCCGCTGACGCTGCTTCCAGCCCCCAGTGACAAAGTTGCGTTGTTCAAATTCACTGGGTGTCGGACGCAGGTGACAGCCGCGGCAGAGATTGCAGGTCTCATGGAGGTGAGTATGTGTCTTTTTTATTTTTACAATGACACGTGTTTCTCCAGCGCGTGTCACGTGGGCCCGCATCCACACTACATCCGTGTGGTACTTGTGTGGGCCATGTGACACCCATGCTGCCGGACAAAAACAGATATGCCTCCGTATGGAGCACACGGGCTCACGTCTGCTCCACACGGAGACACGGGCCAATGACTGAACACGTGCGTGCACATAAATCCATTGATTTTAATGGGTTTTCATGTGCCCGTGTCTCCGGTACATGCAAAAATGGACCTAGCACGTACTGGAGGCACGTGCGTGTGAAGGGGGCCTTAAGCTGTGTTTGCTAACATGTATTCAGCAAAAAGCAGAAATGGTCTAAAGTGGCAATGAGTAAAGTACACCAGACCTGGGTTATTGCCCTTATTTCTAAGGTGGGGTAATTTCATGGTTATTTTTATGATTTGACACCAAAGGGCCCCAGGAAAAACAATTTTGTGGTTGAAGGTCAGTAGTGGTAGTGGAATCATCTTTAGACCAAAATAACCATCTATTGTTTTAGGCCATTCCAAGTCCCCATAAGAAAAATAAGTCATAAAGCAATAAAACAATGTTTTCTAAGGTAACTTTGACCAATCACAAATGCCCGAGCAACATATTGCTTGACATCACAAAATAATGCCAGGCCATATTTGAATTTTGAATTTCTTCTAAAAATGTAAAATACATCAAAATATTTCAGATCATTTACTAGTCTTAAAAAATAAAATACACTAGCATATATGGAATCCATGTAATCAGAGGTATTTAAAAATAGAAATTGTGATTATTTAAAAATAAATACAAAAGAAATTGAGAAAAACTCACATTTGTTTTCTAAATTATTTGGCTTTTTTTGTACAATTTTCAAGAAAAAAAAACAGATAAGAGTACCTATGATATAAATTAAAAGAAAGCTGTGGTTCTCCTAAAAAGAATCTAAAATTTATGCGGACACACACAATTTCTACAAATTTATCGCAATAATAAAGGCATTGCAAAATTGGTAAATTTGCTTTGGTAGGGGGAAGGAGATAAAATATATTTTTAATTTTATTTCAGTGAGTTGTTGTGTTTATTTCATTTTAGCAGACACTTTTTGGGAATTTATTGACAGAAATGTGCTCCATAGCAGATTGCAAGATTCTAGTTGTCAGCTGCAACTTGACGTTACACCAAAGCCAAAATCCCACTGGTTCCTACTGACAATGATATTTCTATACAATGTATCATATAATATTTCATCTCTAAATGAAAATGAAATATACAGAAATAAACATGTAATGGAGAATATATTGGAAATTAGGAATTACACTCTGATATGGATATAGACACTATAATGCAATCTAAGTATATGTTTGTGTTATGTATGTTTATGTGATTACATTTATTTTTGTAGAGTGGATGCACACCAAAAAGACACAAACAAACTGTTATTCTGTCAACATTGATTTCTTTGCTTTTCTGAGACACAGGAGAACATGGCACAGAAATGGACAAAAGAACAGATGTTTGAACAAAGACTCTATAGAGAAATATCTTGAAAGCATATTTTCATATTACCTTGTAGGTTTGCTGTAGTGAAAGCATCCCAGGAGCCTTGCAATAATGCTAAAATGCACTGGTAATCAGACCATGTAAATTGCTTTTTCTTCCTTCCTTTTTAAAGTTTTTGTTTTGCTAAAATTGATAGAAAAAACAAACAAGAATCAGAGAGGAAATTTAAAAAGAATGTTAATGGGAAATAAGCTTTTTTTGGTTATCACATTAAATACATTTTTTGAGTATAAGTAATAGATACCAAAGCTTTCTACATGTAGGACAAGGGCTTGTACATATTATGATATTATAGTACTATGACAGGATCTCCTATAAATAATCTAGAATTTAATCTTGAACCAATGTGACAGCTACACCGTAACCCCATATCGTCTACAGAGGTTATTTCCATTTCTACTGTACAGGAAAAATCCAGGTCATTATGGATATGTGGCGCCCCTGAGGCTTCAGTCACCACAGAGTACTGCAACTGATTTAAGGTGTAGTGCGTAACCCGGATCCGGAGGAGGTCGGTACCAGTTTCACCACTAATACACTCAAATACACCATCAGGTTTCCCTTCCCAATGGGGACCAGGCTAGGGTAGGGTCTTAAGGTTGCCTTCAAACATGGGGGGCACCACCCACTAGTGACAGGGACCTATGGGATGAGCAGCCACTTAGGGGGAGTCAGGAGCCATCACAACAGTTAGAGGAGTTCTCCAGCAGGAGAGGTAAGGAGCAGATGTGCCTCACCGGTGCTCTGGTGGGACAGAGGAGTTCACGCGGTTGCCAAGGGGAGAGCTTCATTGTTCCCTCAGAACCGGCGCCACACAGGATGCAGAACCCTAGGGAAGATCATTCTCCAAGTTGGTTTTCCAGAATCTACCAATACAGGGAGGTTTCAAGCTTCCCTGGCCACAAAGAGCCTGAAAGCACAGTGCCAGATAGGATCCGGGGTCTTGGACAGCACAAGGCCCCATTGTGGAACCACGGTACCTGCAAATAGGGACAAGAGTACTACTCGAGACGGATTGGGGTCCTCAAGTAGCTTTAAGCCACGGGGATCCAACACACAAGGCACTATGAGAAAGGGGCCCACCAAGTACCACACCGGACTGACCTCCAAAGGACTCTGGGTTCGACAGAGCCCATCACAGCAGGTGACCAGTAATATCCGGGCAAGCGGCACAAAGAGTGAGTAAAGACACCAAGAACCGCAGCCACCGACTCGGATTCTCATTACCGATACCGCCGCCCCGCGCCTCGGTGCCAAAGGCCATCTCCATCACTACTCTCCCCTCATCATCCTCCCTGGGGCCCGCTCCACCTGCAGGGTGCGACACCATCCCTGCTGCTGTCGCCATCTGCTCCAGAGGACAGCGACAGCTAATTCCTGGCCACATACCACAGGTGGCGTCACGACAGTTTATCCTACTACTACTCCCATCATCCTCCCTCCTTATTGGTGTACACCTCGGGGCACGAAGCTGGGCAGGCCACCGCGACATGTCAGACCACCACACCAGCCCGGCGACGAGTAACTCAGGTACGAGATCCCCGTGCCTGATTCCCCCTGCTCCCTGGGTGCTACAGATACAAGAGAAGTTTGGAAAGGACCAATTTTTTTTTTTTTATATATTCTTTATTTAGGATATTTCTTAATGATACAGAAATAAGAAAACAAATAGTCAAGAATCATAAACATGTGTTTTACAACGAAATGTTGGGCTGGGAGTGGGAACAATGAAGGGAATGTAGGAAAGGTCCAATCACAGGGGGTGGAGGGGGTAGAAGGAAAAAAGAGGAAGGGGGAAAGAGAGGTTTCAATTTTTAAAGACCCTTCACCAAGTTTTTCATGATGTTGACTAATCATAAGCAGGATGCAATACTCAAAGGAAAGAACACACACACATAGCTTAGAGCAGATATCTCAGTATGACAGGTAATGATAAAGCTCTGATCTCCTGGTCTAACCTCCTGCAGGAGTCAGTGTGGGGAACAGTACAGCTGAGTTATAGAGTGTCACATTACAAAGCCTTCTATCAGTTCTCCTGATTACTGAGCATGTCAGTTAAGCTGGGTTTACACACTGCAACATCGCAAAGGACATCGCTGTAACGTCACCGGTTTTGTGACGTAACAGCAACCTCCCTAAGTCTCTGTTGAGTCGCTGGTAAGCTGTCTAACAGGCAAACCTGGCCAACAATGCAACAGCGATCCGGACCTGCAGAGCGACCTAGCTGGTTGTTGGGGACGTTGATAAGCAGCTTTTTGAAAGGGAAGTTGCTAACAAAGTCGCTGCAAAGTCTTTCACACACTGAAACTTTGTAGCGATGCATGCTGCACAGCGGGAAACAAAGGACCTAGGAATGGTCCTGAACGATTTGTAGCGATCAGCAACTTCACAGCAGGGGCCAGGTCGCTGATATGATTCCAACACTGCAACATCGCAAACAACATCGCTATTGCGTCACAAAACCGGTGACGTTACAGCGATGTCCTTTGCGATGTTGCAGTGTGTAAACCCAGCTTATCACACTTATATCTGCTGTGTTCAAGCAACTTGTAATCGCTCTGCAGAAAGATCTGGGCTATTACATCTTTGTTCTGAGGTAATGTTGTGAGATTTCATACATCAATACTACACTAGGAAATAAGGACACTTGTAATATATCTTATCAGCAAATTTGCTTCTTCTTCTCTGCCAGACTTGATCAGTCATTATCAAAATTCTCAATTCTGAGGTAAAATCAGTATTCAGTGGAAACTTTACAATTACTGAGATAGAAGATGGCAGCTGTTACTGATTAGATTCTATGTAGCTAGAGGAGGGGGCTCTGTCTCTAGATCCTCCCTCCTCCCGTTGTCATAGAATCTCATCAGTAACAATTGCCATCTCCTATCTCATTAATGGGAAAGTATACAGATTTTACCTCAGAATTTAGAATTTTGATACTCTGGGACCCAGGTGAACTCACTGATGCCACCGCTCTCACAGCTACGGCTCCATCAGTGTGTTCTGCTGGACGCAGTGATTGTTAATGTTTTGTAATGTGAACATGCACTGTAATCTCAAGATGTAGCACAGCCAGGATTATCATGGAACGTCATGGTGTGGATTACGTCAGACCTGCAGGGGTGTTTTGGGGATTAATAAATTGATTCCAGGGCTTTGTGACAGCTGTGATTTTTTTTGACAAATCACAGTTGTTGCTAACCCCTTATAGCACCTCGATTGCCACAGCATCAAAGCAATTGGGATGAACCAGGTAAGCATCAGGATTGGCACTTCTAATGGATGCGCCAATTCTGTGGACTCTGCAAGCTGCTATTTTTAGGCTGGGGAGAGCCCAATAACCATGGGCCACACTAGCCTAAGCATACCCGCCCACAGCCCACTGCTTTATCTCGGCTTGGTATCAAACTTGGGGGACCCACATCTTTTTGTCAATTAATATCTATTTAAATAACAACAAGTAAAATATAACAGAATGATATTGTTTCTGTTATCACTCAAAATCAAAATGACTAATATCTGGTATAATGTAGTGGACAGTCTAGTATACTCAGGTTCCTGCTCGGCGACAGTTGCGGAGACTGTATAGGGACTGGTGAGGAGAGGAGGGACAGCTGCAAGTGAGGATAGGAGGTGTTCCATTTAACACTCTCACTAGTTCCAGGGCCTCCCACTGTTATTATGTCGCCGATGCCCCCTTTTGTTGTGTTTTTTGTTGTGCATCAGACACATGAAGGTCTGAACATCCCCCGCCCCGCTTGCTACACCCGGCAAGCATGACAGGTGTTGTTCAGCACCTTAAAGTGAACCTGTCATGTAGAAAAACGCTATTAACCTGCAGATGTGGGGTTAATTTGCAGGTTAAGGCCTTGCTCTCACATGTGTATATTCTTTCATGCAAGAGAATAGGCCCAAATATGTTAATGACACTCGGTTCATACTCTGCTGTGAGTGTGAGCCGAGTGACAGTTTACGATGATCTGATTCTCTCACATGTGAGAATTATGTCACAGATTTAGAGAACACAGGGAACTTAATTTCTCCATCTTCTCCATTGTCTGTAGTGTCAGCGTATATTGGACTGCACTCAGATGTCATCCAAGTGCATGTATTCTGAAGATTTTCATGCCCTATAGACTTGTAAGGTTGCATATCATTCAATTATCAAATGCACTCACAGAATGGGATTTTTTTTCTCATACCGATTTGGCATGAGAAAGAAAGTGCTAGCTGGAACTGCCCCATTGTATACAGTTGATCACAAACGTGAGTTCATCCCCCGCATTTTAGTAAATATTTTACTGTATCTTTTCATGGCATAACACTGAAGATATGACAATTTGACACAATGTAAAGTAGTCAGTGTACAAATTCTATAACAGTTAAATTTGGTTTTCCCTCTAAATAACTAATACACCACTAAGTAAAAATGACCAAGTGGTGCATAAAGTGTCAATATTTTAAGTCGCCACCGTTAATTTCAAGCACTGCCTTAACTCTCTTGGGCAAGCTTCACAGGAGCCACTGGGATCCTCTTCCATCCTCCATGATGACATCACAGAGATGCTGGATGTTAGAGGCCTTGCACTCCTCCACCTTCTGTTTGAGGAGGCCCCACAGATGCTAAATAGGAGTTAGGTTTGGAGACATGCTTGGCCAGTCCAGCACCTTTACCGTCAGTTTCTTTAGTAAGGCAGTGGTTATCTTGGAGGTGTGTTTTGGGTTATTATAATTTGGGAACACTGCCCTTTGGCCCAGTTGCTGAAGGGAGGGGAATATGCTCTGCTTCAGTATGTCACAGTACATATTAGCATTCATGATTCCCTCAATGAACTATAGCTTTTGCACAGCAGGCAGAATTCATGTAGTCCCAAACCATGACACTCCCACCACCATGCTTGACTGTAGGCAAGACACACTTGTTTGTACTCCTCCTCTGGTTGCCGCTACACAAGCTTGACACCATCTGAACCAAATAGGTTTATCTTGGTCTCATCAGACAACAGGACATGGTTCCAGTAATCCATGACCTTAGTTTGCTTATCTTCAGCAAACTACAGGCTTTCTTGTGCATCAGCTTTAGAAGAGGTTTCCTTCTGGGATGACAGCCATGCAGACCAATTTGATGCAGTGTATGGCAAATGGTCTGAGCACTTATAGGCTGATCCCACACCCCTTTCACCTCTGCAGCATTGCTGGCAACACTAATACATCTATTTTGAAAAGACAACCTCTGGATATGACACTGAGAGTGTGCATTTAACTTCTTTGGTCGACCATGGTGGGGCCTGCTCTGAGTGTAATCTGTTATGTTCTTGGCCACTGTGCTGCAGCTCAGTTTCAGGGTGTTGGAAATGTTTTTATAGCCTAGGTAATCTTTATGTACAGCAACATTTTACTTGTTGTTCTATTCACTCTCACTGTATGTTAATCATTTTGAATTGTATTGGTTATTATTATTGTTTTATCTTTGACATTTTTCCTTTGTCATTTTCTTATTTTATTTTAGTGTATTTATGAGGAAGGTCACCATTCCCAAAGCATCAAAGAAAGATTGTACACTGCAACTGTTTTAACCTAATTAAAGTATATTTTGTTTTTCACACTATCGAGTACCTGATTCTTTTTCTATAGGAACCTGAGACCTTCAGAAGACCCTTTAGATGGACTGCCTAGTGAAGGGCAAGTGGAGTTCACTAGACCTCACTGCTGCAATAACAAGACACAAGGTAAGTAAAGACAAACAGGGGGGGAAAGCAACAAATAGTATAAAGCCTGAGAACAGGAAACTTCCACAGCAGAACCTTCCTCCAAGGCAGCCAGAGACCAAATCACTTTCTATCTTCAGCAGGGATTGCTGGGTAACACCACTATTTAAACCTGAAGGGCGTGACTACAAAGCGAGTGTGTGGCGTCCCTGAGTATCACAGGGTGCCACAGGGTACTACAATCCTTAGCCAGGGTGCAGGGCCTAGTCCCCTTGGTTCCAGGTTCCTAAGAAACCGGTATCACAACCATCAGCACTACAAATCCCAATAACACCTCACATCATGACCTGTCAGACACACCGGTGGGTTGGTCAAGCTGGAATAGGGCTACCCACCTAGGGATCAGGCAGACTGGTGGGAGGGAGGAAGCAGGAGAGTAGTGAGAGCCCTTAAAGAGTGAGGTGCTGGAGTAGTAGCTCCTGGGAGCTAGACCGAGGTTGGGTCACAGACAGAGTCGGGGACCAGTGGCAGAGACATTGGAAAGGGTGCGACGGACATAGTCTAGGAGGACTGTCGGCATCAAAACCCCCAAAGAACTGACCAGTAGCGAGCACGACGGTGTACAGGACTCTAGGTCAGTAGCCGATTCAACGTCCTGATAATTAACGTGGGAGGGAGAGTCTCTTTATGAACTTCCCTAAGAGCTCAGAGATTGAAGGCATTAGCACACCGTGGGGGATAGGGCTTTCCAATAAAGCGGCCCACTAAAATCCCAAGTGCCAGCCATCAAGAGCACAGCTATACTAAAATATAGTGAGTGGGGCCCTAACAGCTTCAAGCCAAGGAGCCACAACAGGGAACTAAATTGTACACGGAGGCGGCTCCGGATTACCAAGTGACACTGGTGGGAGCAGACACCTGGATGGGCTTCCCGTAGTTACTGTGATGCACAGAGACTTTGGTTTATCTCCAGTCTGAGTGTCTACTTTATAATCCTCATCCAGCACCACGATTACCCACAGTGAGTACTCAGATCCCCTGCACCCTGCACTTCCAAATAATCACCAAAACCCAAGAGGCCGGGGCCTTCCCTACCTGCGGAGGGACTGACGGCTTGCTGCTCTACATCATATCTGCCCCGGTACTCCTTCCAGCAGCGGCGGTATTCCCATTACCGCAACCCGCGGGTGGAATCATGAACTTCTCCCCTGTAAATACTCCCCTTTCAAGGATCGGAATGAGTGCCGAGCCCGGGTCCGGACCCCTCGAGCCACGACCACCCCGCATCCAAGCACCCCGGTCTGCGTCGGGGCGGCACAAGTGCAGCTGAGACACTCAGCAAGGAACTGCTTGGAAAAACTGCAAGAGAAAAACTGACATTTAACCATTTCAGTACTAAGAGAAACGAAACCCATTTAAATGTAGATAGCCAGATGAGAGGCTCCAGTCCAAAGGCTGTTACTGGTCTCAAAAACCAGAGAGAAGAACGTGACAACGTCTTAACTGGCATTGTCCGCCCCTCATTTGTACATATACTATGGTGGAGAGAAGACTTTAGAATGACTGCCTGACACTGAGTGCATTCCACTTATATAAAATATAGGATCCTCTAATAAGACTAAAGGCCCTGTCACACACAGAGATAAATCTGCGGCAGATCTGTGGTTGCAGTGAAATTGTGGACAATCAGTGCCAGGTTTGTGGCTGTGTACAAATGGAGCAATATGTCCAGGATTTCACTGCAACCACAGATCTGCCAAAGATATATCTGTGTGTGTGACGGGGCCTTAATTCGCAGCTTCTATAACACCCATGGATTTCCATTAAGATGTTACCATGGAGTTACTGTCATCTCTACATTCAAATCAGTATAGCCAATTGGTTTTTAATATCAGTAGTGAGGATTCTAGAGCCAGACCAAAGTGACCCTCATGACAAGTCTGATTGACATTTCATAAAATGTATTATTGGAAAAGTATTAGGTGATTATAGGGGCTGTCTGCTGTCATTATAGGGCATCAACGTGACATTGTAGAAGGGATAAATAACTTGATATTTTGGTCAAAATTTATAACATAATATCCTAATCTGGTGCTAATGAGAGTCACTCATTCAATGATTCCTAAAAGAAAATATACTCACTGTAACACAGCCACAAAGAATAGGATTTATAGGTCATAGGCTACAATTAATATAAGCAATTCTGCCAGGATGTTTATGAAAACTGCATGAAAATTGACAAAATTTGTGGTTTGAGGAACATTCATGTGACGCCTTGGACCCCAGGGGTCACAGAACACCATCATATACACACACACCCCCTTCCCTGGTAGAGAACACCCGTCAACAGAACCCTTGTTGCCTCCTCCAGGGTCTTATGTCTACACCAGGTGAGGCGGAGCCAGGCGGTTGGCCCCACCCACCGAGGAGTTCACAGGCCTGGAGGCGGGAAAAGTAGTGAGTTGGTAGTTAGAGTTTGGAGTGGAGAGTAGTCAAGTTGAGGAGTGAAGTGGAGAGACTGAGTGTCTGGGTCGGAGCCCAAGCACTGTGAGCAAGGTCGTCAGATGGTGGTGGCCGTCTGCAGGAGTTAGTGGACATCCGCAGAACCGTAGGACCGGGGTCGGGCGGTGGCCAGCCGGTACCGAACCGGGGAACGGAGTGAAGCTAAGCACCAAGGCAGGGTACTCAGACCCCGACTAGGCTTGGAAGCCGCCGTAACAGTCTAATTCTGTGATTGCGGTCTGGACCTCAGGGGTTCATTCCCACCCAAGTCCCGTCAGAAGGCAACAGCCCAACCCACCCGGATAAGAGCCACCGCCAATGGCCAGAGATCCAAGGGCCAGCGCCTGTGGGCAAAACGGGCTCTCCCGACACGTACAAGCTGGGGAGCGGACCACCCGTGGGAATCCAGATGGGTCAAACACTTACACACAGGTGCAGGGAAAGACAGCCGCCCCAAACCCGTCCGGGGAGAGTGAAGAAGCCGCAGCCGACTGTGGGCCCCGTCCATCCAGCTGTTTGGTTTACCAGAGACTCTGTCATTGACTATCTGAGTGAGTACACCAGTGCCATCCGGCACAGCGCTGCACCATTGCCCCACATCCGCGCTGCCTCCCGCATCGGCACCTGCACCTAGCCCCTACCCACCAACATCCACTCATTAAAAACCCCCAACCGGGGCCCCGGGACCAACCGCCCCTACCCACAGAGGGGCCAACACCTAAGCTGCTCCCCGCCATCGCTCCTGGGAACCCCCGTCACCAGTAGCAGTGGTGCCCACCATCACCACAACCCCGTGGGTGGCGTCACAACCGACATCCCACCACCAAACCTCCCCCCTTTTCACTCGTGGGTGAGGAGGCGCTGCTCGAGCCCCCGGGTCCGGCCCCATACTCGAGCCACCGAGGAGCAGAAGCACCGGACACAAGCACCAGAGACTCCCCCAGGCGAGCGGCGTTCCCCAAAAACCCCTCTCCGCCCCTGACAACTTGGCGTCACGAACAGGATCCTACCCATCTACTTACCAGTAGAAGTGCGCCTTGCAGTCCCCGCCAGTTGTGTCCGGCTGAAAATTTTGAAATTCCGCCATCTTGGGCGCGAAAAGTTCCCGCTCGAGCCGTCTTCCCCGAGCAGGGAAGGCGCGAAAGTGAAGCCCCATTCCCTGAAGAAGGAGGTGCCGGAGAGAACCAAGGGGGGGCGAGAAAGAGATGTCCGCGCCTGACGGGGCTGTTGGAGGGGGGAGAGGAGATAGTAATATGGCAGCCCTTGCCCCAGCCGCAGACGCAGGGGGTGGCGCGGGTCCGGCGGTCGCCCAGGTAATGCCGATCTCCCTGCCCTATGTGCCCGGTGCTACCTTGCTGCCGCAATACGATGGGAAGCCTGATGCTTTGCAGGCGTTCCGGAAAAAGATTAGCCCGGTTCTTGACCTGTATGCCATGACCGGCAGACAGCGGGCGGCGGTAGTGCTAGGGCAGCTGACCGGCGCGGCTGAGCAGGAGACGGAGACCTGGACCGACGCGGACCGGGCCTCAGTGACTACTATCTTTGAGAAACTCCAGACCACTTTCGAGACCTGCACAGAAGCTGAATTGCGGATGCAGTTTTACCAATGCCGACAGCGACCTGCAGATAACATAAGAGACTATGCCTTGCGCCTGCAGACTGCCCTACGTACACTGAAACGAGTGGACACCATTAATGATGTGGACAGCAATAAGATGCTAGTGGAACAATTCCTGCAAGGGCTAGGGTCCACGGAGGACCGCAAGCAGCTGCGGCTGTAGGCCCTGGAACATCCCGATCTGGACTTTACCGTATTGAAGGAGCGGGCCATCAAGGCCCTGCAGGCCCCAAACCCTGACACCCTTGATGTAACCCCATGGCCGGCTGAAACTGCTTCTGTCTCGGTAGCATCTCCCCTCCTGGCTCTGCCGGCCCCTGCAGCGCCCGGTGGACTGATGGAGGAGTTGGTTGCACAAGTCCGCCGCATGGATGGAGACCTCGCCCGGATCCTCGCCGCACTCCAGCTTCCGATGGGAGTCAAGCCCCTGGAGAAGATCCAGCTTGCTGACAGCCCAGAGGACCGTCCCTTGGATGCAGCGGAAAAAGACCAACGACCAGCGGTATGGACCCCCTACTGTTACATCTCGTGGCTCTCCTGAGGCAAGGACTGAGGCAGTCTCCCATTCCTTGCCTGCCACGAGCATTCCTGCTCAGCAGCACCGAAGGTCTGCCAGACTGCGCAGCGTGCAGGAGATACCTTCTCAGAGAGGCAGCAGAAGGGTGACACCTAGTGGTTCTCCTGTTACAAGGAGTGAAGCGGTCTCCCATTCCTGGCCTGCCACAGACTCTCCTGCTCAGCGGCCCCGAAGGTCTGCGAGGCTGCGCAATGTGCAGAGGTTTACTGCTCAGGGAAGCAGTGAGATTCCCGTTATCTCTGCACATTGTGAGACCGAGGATCCCGCCTCTATTTCCCAGAGGCAGGAGGGTGAGCATGTGCAATGCGTGGTGGGTCCTGATTCGCTCACTGACGTCACACGGCTTGATGACAAGGCTGGTGACGTGGTGAATCCTGACTGGCCAGGCTGGGACGTCGTGGACCCTGATTGGGTCAAGTCCGTCATCTCCGCCTCGCGCCCGCCCTCGGGTGGAGCTGCACCTCCTTAAAAGCTCCCCCTGCCATCATGGCGGTGCGCGACCGTTCTTCTATGTTTGGATGTCTGGCAGCGTGCTGCCACGCCACTGCTCAGGCATTACTGTCTCTTGTGGGCTTGGCCCTTGCTGCTCCGGCAGTACCTCGTTTGCAGGCCGTGTTCCTGCCTTTCTGCTCCGGCAGTACCCCCGTCAACAGGCCGTGTTCCTGTCCCAGGTGAGCTCCTCAAGTCTCCTTTGGACTCACCTGGTTATTGAAAGCACACGTGCGTGGGCACCTCTGTGCTACCCTCGTGCCATATTCTCGTGACTTCCACTGGCACACGTGCGTGGGCACCTCTGTGCTTCCCCGTGCAACAGGTACACCGAGCCGTGAGATCTGTGCCATACAACCCTCACGGGTTAGGGCAGATCGGTGTACATAGATCGTCTGTGACATTCCAGACGATCGCTAGCAGCAACCCGCTCACTCTTCACCCACCATAGCGGCGGTCCCTTACACCGCACAGTGGACCTTGACCGGCGGAAGCAGTCCATTTCCCATCTTGGCACGCTTCCCCGGGTCCCCCTCGTAACATTACGGTCGCGCCAAAGGTCTGGCTATGGCTGAAGAGCAGCAGCAGTTGCTGCGTTATGTGCAGCAGTTGGAGTCACGATTGGCAGCAGTGGAGCAGTCTTCCTCCGATAAGACTACTCTGACGACAGTCGCCACCCAGGCGGCTACCCAGGCTGTGCTATTGGGTGGAAGGTCTCCTCGCCTTGCGCTTCCAGAACGCTTTAGCGGCAACAGCTCTGAGTGCCGTAGTTTTATAAACCAGGTTACCACCTACTTAGAGCTGTCCGCGACTCTTTACGCTACCGAGAAGGCGAAGGTAGCCTTCGTCCAGTCCCTGCTCACAGGGAGAGCGCTGAAGTGGTCCACGCCGTTGTGGGAGCGCGGAGATCGTGTGGTGAATAACTTAGCAGCTTATCTTGGGGCCATGAGAATGGTGTTCCTCGGGCCTCAAGTCACCCACGATTCCGCGCTGCGCCTCCTACGACTTCGGCAAGGGTCTGCTTCAGTCGGGGACTTTGCTGTACATTTTAGGACACTGGCCGCAGAGCTGGACTGGCCGGATAAGGTCCTTGTCCCTGTGTTTTGGGAGGGCCTGGCAGGGTTTGTCAAAGACGCACTGGCCACACGTGAGGTGCCTGCCACTTTAGAGTCCTTGATTCAGGTTGCCTCTCGCATAGACATCCGCCAGGCGGAGCGAAGGCTCGAGGTCTCTTCAGCACCCACGTCTTCTCGGCCTAAAAAGCGTCTGACTCCCGTCTTCCATCAGACAGGTCCCCCAGCCAGTCCTGTAGGCGACTCCGTGGAGTCAATGGAGGTGTCCAAGGTGGTCTCCTCTGCCCCAGGTTCTCGGTCTTGTGTCATCTGCTTTTCCTGTGGGCAGAAGGGACACATAGCTACCCGATGTCCCAAACCGTCGGGAAAAGACAGCGTCTAGTTTCTATCAGAGGGGGGACTCTAGACGCTACTTCTCCCTCTAGGTTGACTATCAGCGCCCAGTTGCAGTTCGGCACTACTCTCTTCTCTGCCCTGGCTTGCTTGGACTCAGGCGCTGAAGGCAATTTCATCTCGACCTCCCTGGCAACCCGATACTCAGTTCCCCTGGTTCTGTTGCCCAAGCCACTCAGGGTCCGGGTAGTCGACGGGTCCATACTACTCGATCCTATCACCCAGATCACCATCCCTCTCAGGATGGATGTACCACCGGGACACCATGAGCAGGTGTCCTTCCTGGTGCTTCCAGGGGGGACGGATGAGATCCTACTGGGTCTTCCCTGGTTGAGACAGCATGCTCCTATACTCAACTGGGCAACAGGGGAGATCTCATCCTGGGCAGGATCCTGTAGAGAGCAGCTCGTGACTACCGAACCACCCGCTACCATTAGGTCGGTTGGGTCCTCAGGGAATACTGAGGGGCCGGGTTTACCGACACCTTATGAGGCCTACAGGGATGTCTTTTCCAAAAGGGCCGCAGATACTCTTCCTCCCCACCGGCCATATGATTGCCGAATATACCTGAAGCCAGGCTCCGAGCCCCCCAGGGGCAGAGTGTATCCACTCTCTGCTCCAGAGACGGAGGCTATGGCCAAATATATTCAGGACAGCCTGGCGAAGGGGTTCATTCGCAAGTCTATTTCACCGGCTGGTGCAGGGTTCTTTTTTGTGCAGAAGAAGGAAGGGGATCTGCGCCCCTGTATCGATTACAGGGGATTAAATGCAATCACAATCAAGAACAAATACCCTTTGCCCCTCATTACTGAGCTATTTGATCGATTCCGCGGGGCAAAGGTCTTCACAAAGCTGGATCTACGCGGGGCGTATAATCTAGTACGAGTCCGAAAGGGCGATGAGTGGAAGACCGCCTTTAACACCAGGGACGGTCACTACGAGTATCTAGTAATGCCCTTCGGACTCTGCAATGCCCCCGCCGTATTTCAAGACTTTGTGAATGACATTTTCCGGGATTTGTATCTTTCCGTGGTTGCATACCTGGATGACATTCTTATCTTCTCCCCCGATCTTACCACCTATCGGAGGGATGTCATCCGAGTACTTAAGAGGCTCCGCACCCATTCGTTATATGCTAAGCTGGAAAAGTGCGTTTTTGAACAGGAATCCTTGCCGTTCCTGGGGTACATAGTGTCCAGTCAGGGGTTAGCAATGGATCCGGGGAAGTTGGAGACAGTGATGAACTGGCCTGAGCCCCGCTCGCTGAAGGCGATCCAGCGATTCTTGGGGTTTATCAATTATTATCGCCAGTTCATTCCCAACTTCTCGACGGTGGCAGCACCCATCATTGCCCTTACCCGCAAGGGCGCTAATCCCAAAGCATGGACACGGGAAACGGTAGAGGCATTTCACACTCTCAAAACTCACTTCTCCAGAGCTCCCATCCTTCATTGTCCAGACATCTCCAAACCCTTCCTACTGGAGGTAGACGCCTCTTCGGTCGGTGCAGGTGCAGTCCTGTACCAGAAAAACGAACGAGGAAGGAAACATCCGTGTTTCTTTTTCTCCAAGACCTTTTCTCCGGCCGAGAGGAACTACTCCATAGGGGATAGGGAGTTACTGGCGATGAAACTAGCATTCCAGGAATGGCGGCATCTCCTGGAGGGTGCGAAGCATCCATTTGAGGTTTTTTCTGACCACAAAAACCTCACATACCTCCAGACAGCACAATGCCTGAACCCAAGGCAGGCCCGTTGGTCTTTATTCTTCTCCCGGTTCCGCTTTATTATCCGCCACCTGGCCGGTGAGAAGAACGTACGGGCCGATGCCTTGTCACGTTGTATGGTTGTGTTGGAGGAGGACGAGGAGGAGCCTCGTCTTATACTACCCCCGGACAGCTTGAGGATGGTCACTCCCACTTCTTTGGACCAGGTGCCACCTGGCAAAACCCTCGTTCCCCCTGAACTACGGAACGAGGTGCTATCGTGGGCCCATGCCTCCAAGGTCGGGGGTCACTTCGGGGTCAAAAGGACCAGAGACCTGGTGACCAGGCATTATTGGTGGCCGAGACTACCCCAGGACATACAGGAATATGTGGGAGCCTGTATGTCGTGTGCTCGGAATAAGCCGTCCCGGCAGAGACCGGCAGGTCTTCTTCACCCACTGCCAGTGCCGGATCGTCCCTGGGAAGTGGTAGGGATGGACTTTCTGGGAGATCTGCCCAAGTCAGCAGGGCACAGGGTCGTATGGGTCATCACGGACCACTTCTCTAAAATGGTCCACTTGGTGCCTCTCCCACGACTCCCGACGTCACGTGCTCTCGCCACCTTGTTCATTCGGCATGTATTTAGGTTGCATGGCATGCCTGACAAGGTGGTGAGCGACCGGGGTCCCCAGTTCACGTCTCGCTTCTGGAGAGAGCTCTGTAAGCTCCTGCAGATAGAGCTGAACATCTCCTCCGCATACCATCCCGAGACCAATGGACTAGTGGAGAGGACTAATCAGACCTTGGTAACTTACCTCCGCCATTTTATATCCGCGCACCACGACAACTGGGCTAACCTCCTTCCTTGGGCCGAATTTGCCATTAACAATTCGGTCCATGAATCCTCTGGCCAGACTCCGTTCCTACTCAATAACGGACAACATCCCAGACTCCCGGTTCCGATGCCCATTACGTCACCCGATACTAGAGTGGAGGATTGGGCGACCAAGGCCCGGGAGATCTGGGATGACACCCAAGAGGCTCTTAAAAGGGCTAAAGACCGGATGGTGACAACGGCTGATGTTCGCCGCCGCCCTGCACCATCCTTCGCCCCTGGTGACCTAGTATGGCTGTCCTCTAAAAATGTTAACCTACGGGTACAGGCAGCCAAATTCGCCCCTAGGTATCTGGGTCCGTTTAAAGTACTACAGCAGGTAAACCCAGTGGCATATCGACTCCAGCTCCCTCCACGCTGGGCTATAGCCAACACCTTTCACGTGTCCCTCCTGAAACCCGTACGACTTAATAAATTCTCGGGGTCCCTGCTGGCTCAAACCGACTCCCCGTCCGACGACCCTGAGGTGGCAAAACTTGTGGAGACAAAAGTCATACAGGGCAAGAGGTACTACCTCGTGGAGTGGGCCGGCCGTGGTCCGGAGCATAGATCCTGGGAGTTGGAGGATCATATCCGCGCCCCGGGTTTGATAGCGGCCTTTGAGCACGGACAGGGGGGGGGGCCTAGACGGGGGGGTAATGTTACATCTCGTGGCTCTCCTGAGGCAAGGACTGAGGCAGTCTCCCATTCCTTGCCTGCCACGAGCATTCCTGCTCAGCAGCGCCGAAGGTCTGCCAGACTGCGCAGTGTGCAGGAGATACCTTCTCAGAGAGGCAGCAGAAGGGTGACACCTAGTGGTTCTCCTGTTACAAGGAGTGAAGCGGTTTCCCATTCCTGGCCTGCCGCAGACTCTCCTGCTCAGCGGCCCCGAAGGTCTGCGAGGCTGCGCAATGTGCAGAGGTTTACTGCTCAGGGAAGCAGTTAGATTCCCGTTATCTCTGCACATTGTGAGACCGAGGATCCCGCCTCTATTTCCCAGAGGCAGGAGGGTGAGCATGTGCAATGCGTGGTGGGTCCTGATTCGCTCACTGACGTCACACGGCTTGATGACAAGGCTGGTGACGTGGTGAATCCTGAATGGCCAGGCTGGGACGTCGTGGACCCTGATTGGGTCAAGTCCGTCATCTCCGCCTCGCGCCCGCCCTCGGGTGGAGCTGCACCTTCTTAAAAGCTCCCCCTGCCATCATGGCGGCGCGCGACCGTCCTTCTATGTTTGGATGTCTGGCAGCGTGCTGCCACGCCACTGCTCAGGCATTACTGTCTCTTGTGGGCTTGGCCCTTGCTGCTCCGGCAGTACCTCGTTTGCAGGCCGTGTTCCTGCCTTGCTGCTCCTGCAGTACCCCCGTCAACAGGCTGTGTTCCTGTCCCAGGTGAGCTCCTCAAGTCTCCTTTGGACTCACCTGGTTATTGAAAGCACACGTGCGTGGGCACCTCTGTGCTACCCTCGTGCCATATTCTCGTGACTTCCACTGGCACACGTGCGTGGGCACCTCTGTGCTTCCCCGTGCAACAGGTACACCGAGCCGTGAGATCTGTGCCATACAACCCTCACGGGTTAGGGCAGATCGGTGTACATAGATCGTCTGTGACATTCCAGACGATCGCTAGCAGCAACCCGCTCACTCTTCACCCACCATAGTGGCGGTCCCTTACACCGCACAGTGGACCTTGACCGGCGGAAGCAGTCCATTTCCCATCTTGGCACGCTTCCCCGGGTCCCCCTCGTAACACCCTACCTGTTACAGGTGCGGCAAGCCTGGTCACTACTCCCGGCGATGCCCGTTAAATGAGCAACCCCTGGGGCCAAGGGCCAATCCTCAGGAGTAGACCCTAACGGCCCTACTGATTGGTGAGACCGGTACGTTGGAGGCCGCCCTATCATCCCCCTGGCGGTGGACGGCGTCCCGACCATGGCCCTATTGGACACAGGATCACAGGTAACCACTATGCCATATGCCATATATGTTGTACCAGCGGTATTGGGATGATAGTGAACTTGCCCCTCCTGATGACAGCCTGACCATTATTGGGGCCAATGGGCTCCCTATGACACAGGTGGGCTTTAAAGAAGTGACCCTGACTGTGGGACGTACCGAGTTAAAGCATCAAGGGATGATTGTGGTGCTGAATGAATCCAGTGACCGTAATCCAAAAGTAATTCTAGGGACTAATGTAATTGAGCATTGTATGGGGGAAGTGCTGAGTCTGTTGCAGCAGTTGTCTGCCACTGCAGGAGGATGCCGACAGAGGGCAGTACAGCGTGAGATTCGGGCCCTCCTGCATCGGCAGCAAGTGAATTTGATGGGTGGAGAGATTGGTGGAGTGCGGGTGATGGACGTGGCCCCGTTGGTGGTGCCACCCAGAAGCGAGATGATGATTTCGTGCAGGGCAGCAGTGGGCCCCCAAGGGCGCGATTACCCGGCGATGGTGGAACCCACGCCTTCAGAACACTGGCCCACAGTGATGGCGGCCAGAGGAGTGATTGACGTCAGAAAGGGGAGAGTGCCTGTGAGAGTGCTGAATTGTGGGGAGGAAGAAGTTAGGCTTCCCCGTTACGCTACCATTGCCAAGCTGCTTACCATAGATCCCCACGCCATTCATGAAGCCACCCCTCCTACCTCGGCACCCCCTACCAATAGCGGCACACCCCCCGAACAACTAGAGGAGTGGTGTCAGGAATTACATGTAGGCACTGAAGCTACACCCACGCATCACAAGGAGGGGGTATACAGGGTAGTACAGGAGTATGAGCAGGTTTTCAGCAAACACCCGCTAGACTTCGGGAGGATTAGAGGGGTGCAACATCATATCCCCACGGGCATACATCCACCCATCAAGGAAAGGTATAGGCCAATCCCACCAGCACACTATCAATGCGCTAAGGACATGTTGAGGAACATGAAGGAGGCAGGGGTCATCAGGGATAGTTGTAGTCCCTGGGCAGCCCCACTGGTACTGGTGAAAAAGAAGGATGGTACCATGAGAATGTGTGTGGATTACCGGAAGATCAATCAAATAACGCATAAAGATGCCTACCCTCTCCCTCGTATTGAAGAGTCGCTGGCTGCACTGAAAACTGCTAAATATTTCTCCACCCTCGACCTTACCAGCGGATACTAGCAGGTGGCGGTTGCACCAGAAGATCGTGAGAAGACTTCATTTGCCACCCGTATGGGACTCTGCGAGTTCAACAGCATGCCATTTGGGCTGTGCAATGCCCCTGGGACCTTCCAACGGCTGATGGAGTGCTGCCTGGGACATCTTAATTTCGAAACTGTCTTACTGTATCTTGATGATGTGATTGTGTATTCCCAGACGTACGAGAGTCACTTGGAGCACCTGGCAGAAGTGTTCCCGTCCCTTGCTAAGTATGGGATGAAGCTGAAACCCTCCAAGTGCCATCTGCTGATGCTTAAGGTGCAGTACTTCGGACACGTGGTGAGTGCAGAAGGTGTCACCCCCGATCCTGAGAAGATTACCGCTATCCAAGACTGGCCGCGGCCGACCACAGTGAGGGAGGTGAGGCAGTTCCTGGGCCTGGTAGGCTATTACCGCTGCTTCATCAAGGGGTACACAAAGATGGCTGCACCAATGCAAGACCTCCTCGTGGGACACACCAATGGTGGTAGGGCCCCTGGACACCCATTTGTGTGGGAAGAGAAGCATGAGAAGTCCTTTCGCCAGCTGAAGTCAGCCTTGACAGGGGAAGAAATCCTGGCGTATCCCGACTACAGCCTCCCGTTCATCCTTTACACCGATGCCAGCAATGTGGGCCTGGGGGCAGTCTTGTCCCAGGTCCAGAACGGGAAGGAGAAAGTGATCGCCTATGCCAGCAGAAAACTCTGGCCCACGGAAAGAAACCCCGAGAATTACAGCTCCTTCAAGCTTGAATTCCTAGCCCTGGTGTGGGCAATCACCGAAAGGTTTAGGCATTACCTCACGGCGGCGAAATTCACTGCCTACACGGACAATAATCCGTTGACCCATCTGGATACGGCTAAGCTGGGCGCACCGGAACAGCGGTGGGTGGCTCAGCTGTCCAACTATTACTTCACTATCAAATACAGAGCCGGCCGCAAGAACACTAATGCGGACGCGTTGTCCCAAATGCCCCACCTGCCTGACGGGGGGTCGGAAGACGACGACCTCGAGGAAATCTAGTTGCCCGCATTCCACCGGCCACCAGCTGAAAAACTTTGTGTCAATCAGCAACAGGTGAACCTGGACCCGTTACCCAGCCAGGGGTGGCAAGAAGCCCAGGGCCAGGTGCCTGCTGTCTAGTTGGTCAAGACCATGATTGCACAGGGCTCCTCCAAAATTAATCCCTCAGCCCCCTCTGAAGCCCAGCAGCTGTGGAAAGAAAGAGCCCGGCTATACCTGCATCAAGGAAAGCTGTATCGGGAGCTGATCAACCCAAAAACTCATGAGAAGGTTCGCCAGCTGGTGGTTCCTCAGGCCAGCGTGCCTAAAGTCCTGCAGGCATACCATGATGGCGCTGGACATTTCGGTTGGAAGAAACTGGAGATGTTGCTGAGAGAGCAGTTTTATTGGAGTGGGATGCGGGAGTCTGTGGAGGCCTGGTGTCGAGAATGTGGTCCCTGTGCACTGAGAAGAAGGGATGAAGCCAGCTAGAAGGCCCCCTACAGCCGATCGTCACCCATCAACTGCTGGAATTGGTCGGCTTGGACCATGTCAAGCTCACACCCAGCCGAAACGGGTATACCTACGCCCTGACCATCATAGACCACTACTCGCGGTTCATGGTGATTGGTCCAGTCAAAGATCTGACAGACCGTACCGCAGCCAGAGCATTCCAGGCCTATTTCTGTCGACCGCATGGGTACCCGGAGAGGGTGCTCACGGATCGGGGTCTGGCCTTTGAAGCGGAAGTGTTCCAGGAGTTTGCCAGTTGTATGGGTGCAAGAAAATCAGGACCACACCATACCATGCCCAAACCAATGGGATGTGTGAAAAGATGAATCACCTGGTCCTAGGTCTCCTCAAGATGCTACCGTTGGAAGAACGAAACCTGTGGCCGGAGAAGTTGCCTGACCTGAAAGACATGTACAACAACATTCCCTGTGGTTCTACCAAGTGTACACCTGCATATCTGATGAGAGCCCGACCGGGCCGGCTGCCGGTGGACCTGGAAATGGGCCTGGACGCTCCAGAAGCTCTTCCCTCTACTGCAAACTTGGATACCAAGCGGCAGGCACAGTACCGACGGATCCAGGAATATGTGGAAAAGAATCTGCGTCAGAGCCGAGAAAAGCAAGAGCAGAGCTTCAACAGACGGGCCTCAGCTGTTCCCTTTGAGCCTGGAGATGTATTGCTGAAACGGGAGAGAAGAACCGATAAGCTTGATGATCAGTGGGAAAGAACCCTGTATGTCATACAGCCCACTGGATGGGAGAACGAGAAGACTTATCTGATTAGTCTCGACCAGGGGAGAACCACGGCTACAGTTTCCAGGGACCACCTGAAGAAATGTCCACACCCCTTACAATTGGCGAATGAAGTTCCAGTCCCCATACTGAACAGGGAAAAGAAAGAGGTGATCCACACAGTGATGGGCGACTTCCCAGTAGACTGGCCTATGCAGAATGGTGCGGTGATTATTCCGGTGATAATCTTCCCACAACCCGTGGAAGAAGTGGAAACGGAAATAACCGCCAGTGAACCGCTTGAACCAGTGCCCAGGAATGCACCTATACCAAGCCCCCGTAGGTCTCCACCTGCCATATCCGACAGACAGGAAGAGGAACCAGTTGTCTCCTTTGTCCCAGCACCCCCCGATGACGTCATTGGGTCCAGAAGGTCCACACGCCCCAAGCTAGGTAGGCCCCCGCTTAGGTATAGGAAAACTGCCATTT
Organism: Anomaloglossus baeobatrachus; assembly: GCF_048569485.1. Lineage (NCBI taxonomy): Eukaryota > Metazoa > Chordata > Amphibia > Anura > Aromobatidae > Anomaloglossus > Anomaloglossus baeobatrachus. Next base: position 143,366,843 of record NC_134353.1, on the reverse strand, counting down.
AGGGGTGCCGTATATTGATTGTGTAAATATCTGAATGAATGAGCACTAATTAAACACACTGTCACCTGATTAAAAATAACCATTGTCCCCGTTGGGACCATCAGTATGTTTTGTTCCCTGTTTGCCGCATTACCACCCTGAAAAAGCCCACATGAGAAACTGCTCATGAACATGGCCGAGAACTCGCAGGCCACCCACGAACTAGTGGGTTTGTAAATAATTGTGCGCTGGAATCCCGTTGACCGCCTCCGGAGAGGAAGGTTGGAGGAGGGACCCGCAGCGGAGCAGGCTGGGGTCCGGTCACCACCAGGACCGGTGACCATCCTCCGGGGTCAGGGGTCCCCCTGGATGTGGGGCCCCCTGAATGACAGTCGGGTGCGAGACACCGCACCCATTCCCGCTTGGGCAACCCAAACTAGGTTCTGCTTTCCGGACTGGGGAAGAGGGGTTCTGTCCGTTTCTTAGGGGCAGCATCAAGGTTGAGGTTGTTTGGGTGGGGCAGCGGAAGGAATGGGACCCATCCGTTATTATTAAAAATGTTATTATTCATGTTTGCAACGTTTAAGTGACATGCCTCCCGTAAGGGAAGATTTGAAAATGCATATTGTTTTGTTTTATATTTTTCAGAAAAATTAAACCGGTGGTGGACGGGCAGCCCGCGGACTGTCTGCGTTTTACCAAGGGGAAGTGTGATGCCCTGGACCCCAGGGGTCACAGAACACCATCACATACACACACACCCCCTTCCCTGGTAGGGAACACCTGTCAACAAAACCCTTGTTGCCTCCTCCAAAGTCTGATGTCCACACCAGGTGGGGCGGAGTCAGGCGGTTGGCCCCACCCACCGAGGAGTTCACAGGCCTGGAGGCGGGAAAAGTAGTGAGTTGGTAGTTAGAGTTTGGAGTGGAGAGTAGTCAAGTTGAGGAGTGAAGTGGAGAGACTGAGTGTCTGGGTCGGAGCCCAGGCACTGTGAGCAAGATCGGCAGATGGTGGTGGCCGTCTGCAGGAGTTAGTGGACATCCGCGGAACCGTAGGACCGGGGTCGGGCGGTGGCCCGCCGGTACCGAACCGGGGAACGGAGTGAAGCTAAGCCCCAAGGCAGGGTACTCAGACCCCGACTAGGCTCGGAAGCCGCCGTAACAGTCTAATTCTGTGATTGCGGTCTGGACCTTAGGGGTTCATTCCCACCCAAGTCCCGTCAGAAGGCAACAGCCCAACCCGTCCGGATAAGAGCCACCACCAACGGCCAGAGATCCAAGGGCCAGCGCCTGTGGGCAAAACGGGCTCTCCCGACACGTACAAGCTGGGGAGCGGACCACCCGTGGGAATCCATAGGGGTCAAACACTTACACACAGGTGCAGGGAAAGACAACCGCCACCAACCCGTCCGGGGAGAGTGAAGAAGCCGCAGCCGACTGTGGGCCCCGTCCATCCAGCCGTTTGGTTTACCAGAGACTCTGTCATTGACTATCTGAGTGAGTACACCAGTGCCATCCGGCACAGCGCTGCACCGTTGCCCCACATCCGCGCTGCCTCCCCGCATCGGCACCTGAACCTAGCCCCTACCCACCAACATCCACTCATCTAAACCCCCAACCGGGGCCCCGGGACCAACCGCCCCAACCCAGGGAGGGGCCAACACCTCAGCTGCTCCCCGCCATCGCTCCTGGGAACCTAGCCCCTATCCACCAACATCCACTCATCTAAACCCCCAACCGGGGCCCCGGGACCAACCGCCCCAACCCAGGAAGGGGCCAACACCTCAGCTGCTCCCCGCCATCGCTCCTGGGAACCCCCGTCACCAGCAGCGGTGGTGCCCACCATCACCACAACCCCGTGGGTGGCGTCACAACCGACATCCCACCACCAAACCTCCCCCCTTTTCACTCATTGGCGAGGAGGTGCTGCTCGAGCCCTTGGGTCCGGCCCCGTACTCGAGCCACCGAGGAGCAGAAGCACTGGACCCGAACACTAGAGACTCCCCCAGGCGAGCGGCGTTCCCCAAAAACCCCTCTCCGCCCGCGACATTCACACCATTCTAGACCCACAACCAACAATTTTTTGAAAAAAGGGCAATGTTCTGGCAGGACTGGGCATGGCCAAGCGCGACCATCAAACTCATCATAATTTACACCTTAAAATTAGTGAAAATTATGACGATAATGTACGCCAGCCCCTGATTAGAGAATATTTCAGGGAGTGGTGCAGATCTCTTAATGAATTTGGCACTTCTGGCTCCAGCACATTGTTCAATTAGACAGGTGTAGAAAACGGCAGCCTTCATGAATTGGGGTCATAGCATAGAATCAGAGATGTAAGGTTGCACCCAGATGGTGCATGATTTACACAGTCTGTTGTTCTTTGTTTTCTGACTAAAGAATATTCAGCGAGGAATAGCATTGTCTAAACCAATTTTGTTTATGCAAAAACTGCACGCACTTATTGACTGCGTCAAAACTGCCCTATGTAGCCTTCTCTGTGGACCTTGTGACGCCCTGGCCTATCAGGTCATCACAGGGTATTGTGCAATCTGCCCTTCTGCACAGTATCCACTCCTCCTTGGTTACAGATCCTGGTCCTTTGGTGTTGCTAACAGCTTAGCCAGTCAAAATCCTAGAAACACTTTACACCAAACCCACCAGACACACCATTGGGGGGCCTGAAGGGAATAAGGCCGCCCATGGTGGGGGTTGGTAGGGAAAAGTGAGAGAAGTGAAACAGGAGTGGAAGAGGGAGGAGGTGAAAAGTGACTCTCTGGGAGAGAGAGGTCACTGATCCGGAGCAGGGCTCCTGGAGTCTACTAGGTGGCAGACGTTGTTCTGGGCCTGGTAGGAGCTGGAACCCCGGTCGCAGGGGATCGCTTCAAAGGGCACGGTTTGCCGAGGACGGCAGCCAGCAGCCTTGAGCCATTACCGGGCAGGGGCCAGGGCATGACGAGGTACGTGGACCCTGGGCCGGGAAGTAGTTTCACGTGTCCCAGTAATTTACCCGACGGGGATGAAGACTTCAAGATTCATCCCCAAGCTGCTTCAAACTTGGGGTACTAGCGCACCGATGGGATAGGACTTTCCCAAATACAGTCCAAAAAAATCCTACGCGTGAACTCTGAGAGCAAGCTCACTCCGTTGGTCATAAGGGTGAGCGGGACCTGAAAAGTTTCAAGCTTGAGGGTCCAACTAGTGAGAAAGTGCCACGGAAAAGGCCACAGGCTAACAGCAACACCAAGGGCACGGATACCAGCGTGCTCCCTCCAAGCTGCAGTGGTGCTCGGAATTCTGGTTTACAAGCTGTCGGTGTTATTATTCCTGGACTGAGTGAGAACACTGAAAAGCCCCTTTTCCTCTACCCAACAGCACCTCAATTACCAAACACCTTGCTGCTATACCACCGCCACTGGGCTCCCCCCACCAACTGCAGCGGTGGTACACCATCTTACCACGCACCGTGGGTGGCATCACGAACTTTCCAAATCCCCTGTACATACTCTTCCCCACCTCTCTTCCTTTAAATTCGAGTGTCCGCACAGACCCCGGGTTCGGAGACCCCTCAAGCCACCGTGGCTCCGGATCCGAGCGGCTCAGCCGCTGGCACGGGGACGGTACAACCTCATTTAGACATCCATTTCTCACTACATGTTCTATCTATGCTAGATCACATACCCATGGATAGAACACATTTTAAACTCTGTTTTATGGATAATGTGTCATAAAACAGCAACATTTCTGTTTTTTATCTAAGCAAGAGAGCAAGTTTATAGGTCCTTGAAAATCATACAAAGTATAAAGATGCAATCTCTGTGCAGTTGTGGCACCGCGGAGGCTCGGTACTGCACTCCACTTGGGGTGTAGTGCTGATCATGGATCCAAGAGAAGTCGGTGCCTGTTTCATCATACACAACCACATACACACACGGGTTGACCCTTCCTCACTGGGGACTGGGCTAGGATCGGGTACCAAAGGGGTCGCCTACAGTGTGGCATTTACAGGATGCCATCACAACTGGGGCCCCCACTAGCTTAGGACCTGAGTGTGTCGAGGAGCAGCCACCCGGGGGAGTTAAGAGTCACACACACAGTAATTTAGTGAGTTCTCCAGCAGGAGTGACAGTGAGCGGATGTCTTTTCCTGTAGTTCCTGTGGGACATAGGAGTATAATGGTCGCTCTGGAGGATACCGTGTCAGTTCCCCCAGGACCAGCACAGTTCAGGGTACAGCACCCTAGGGTGATGCAATTCCACGTTTCATCACCAGATTCTGCCAGACAGAGAGGTTCTATGCTTCTTTGACCACCCAAGTTTCCAGAGCCAAGTGGCACCTAGGACTCCCGGGCCTCGATCATGGTCAGACTCAAGGGAATCCATGCTACTGGCATAGGGAACAGTACTCTACCTAGTACGGAAGGGACGCTAAAGTGCTTCAAGCCACAGGGACCCGCGCTATAAAGCACAGTGAGGAAGGACCCACAGACTACCACATCGGTTCTGACCTCCCCTGGATCCGGGATCGACCTGAGCCCATTACGGCAGTGACCAGTACGACTGTGCTGGAAGCTGAAGTCGTGAGTAAAGACACCTTGAACCCGCAGATACTGTGTCGGCTAGTCCTTACCAGCGTCGCTGCCCCGTGCTTAAGCGCCAGCCACCATTATCTCCCCTCATCAACCACCCGGGGCCCGCTCCACCTGTGCGGAGCGTCACTATCCCGGCTGCCATAACACTTGCCCCGGCGAGGAATTCTACAGCGGCAGCGACTCCCTGGCCACATTCCATACATGGCATCACGGCAAACTTCCCCAAAACCCCGCTTTCCTCACCCTTTCCTGTACGCCTCAGGGCAACGGAATCGGGCAAGGCCACCAGTGACATCGCCTGACCCGACCCGAGCCTGCCCGGAGACGAGTAGGTTGACCACCTGCCCTGTGGGGCACTACACAGTCAGTGTAAGATTATACATTAAAAGGCTTGTCCAGAACTTGAACATTGATGACTTAGCCTCAGGATGGGTCATCAATGTCTGATCGGTGCTAGTGCGACACCCGGCACCCCTATCAATCAGCTGTTCCTAGTGCTACCGCCAGCTGGAACTACTCAGTTGCGGAGCTACATAGCTCTGTCAACAGAATAGTGGCCATGAGTGGGTACTGCACATTCACTCCCTATTGATTCAAATAAGGGGAGAATGTGCAGAACCCAATTTGGTCCACTATACAGTTGATGGAGCGATGCTCCCCAACTGAGCAGTTCGGCTGCCGGTCTCACCGGGAACATCTGATCAGTGGTTGGTGCCGGGTGTCGCACTCCCACCAATCAGAGATTAATAACCTATCCTGAGGATAAGCCATCAATGGTAAAATTCTGAACAACCCCTTAAACATTGTAACGGATAGAAGAAGGTTTGCTTTTTAATTGCATACGAGAATCGAAAACACCAATGAAAATATTATCCAGAAAACTGATGAAAATTGGTCCGTTTTGTCATGAACAACAAGCAAAAAGAAGTTTGAATGAGACTTTTGTTAATTAATTAGCTAGTTTGTTACTTTCTTTCATGCAATGTTAGCTGATCTACCAATATGGCCTCAATCAGATATCCGTTTTTTACTGGTAGATTTTAATCTATGTTTTCAATTACAGTTTCATCAGTATTTGGTCCATATGTCAGTTTTTACCATACTGATGGAGGTCTGTCAATCTTCTCCAAGCAAAGAGTCAGGTTGGACTGGGATGTAGTTTGGAAGCCAACATTATGCTCTCTGAGTTTTTCATTAACCCATAGAATTGAATGTGCATTTTTTTCACACATAATCTATCTTTGAAAAATATACATACATCAAATACAACATTTGAATGAGGCTTCAGGCTATACCAATACTAAGCATACAATAGTATTAATCACTATGTCCTATAGTCTTTAATAGCTTTAATAGAGGTGCAAAGTTGAGCAACAGGAGGATCATCTTATTATGCAGGGTCTGTATTGAGCAATTTTATTTCTGTATTCTTTTATCTATATGATTATTTTCATATATACAGTTTTGCACTAGTATTTTCAATTGTTGTTATATGCACACTGATTTTTTTAATGATCCATTTTTGCAATACTGCAAGTAAAATTCATGCTATAGTGACCTCATTTGTAGTTTTGCATTTGCATTTTCTGCTATATTTATACCGTATTAGATCTTCAAAGGAAATGTGTCATCAGGATTTTAATACCCCATCTGAAAGCAGCATAAGGTAGGGGCAGAGACCATGATTCCAGCCATGTGTCAATTACTGGGCTGCTTGCTACAGTTTTAATAAAATCACTGTTTATCTGGTGCAGATCTAGCAGTTCTCTGAATGCTGGGCTCTGTAAAACCCCACCCACATCACTGATTGACAGCTTGAATAGCGTGGCGCGGGGTGGGAGTCGTGGGCGAGGTGCAGTTCAGAAACGAAGACCACCAGTTCTTTAAAAACAACGTTGTAATTTTACTTAACAGTCCTTCGATGACAACTACACACACAAGGTAGCGGGAAAACAACGTCTACTCTTTTCAATAATGGAGAGTATCCTTAAGCACAGCATCTCCAAACATATCTGGGATGTTCCAGTTCTTACAGGTCTAGATAACTTTATCACAAGCCAGCTTAGCTCCACAGTGCAGTCTGTAGAAACCATCATACCCTCCTGGTGCTCCACGTCTGATTCTCCTCGCAGAGCAGTGACTTTTTGCCAATATATATATTTAAGTTTGCAGACTCTTTAAGATCTCGACCAGGACAGTTTCTTATCTCTTGTGCTATTTTTTTTCTTTTGGCCAGTTACCTTTAGAAGCTGTGAGCCATCTGGGGCCTGATTGCTAAAAGCCCTTCTATCCGGACCCTTCTAAATAGGTCACTCCAACGTGAAGGTCATTTCCTGGACCTGACGCAGTCCCTTACTTTGTATTTCGGTCAGTTACTTCGGATGATGCTAGCCTGTTTCCAGTCTCTGTACTTCTTTCTGCCATAAGTCATCCACTGGATATGATCTTGAAGACCATTCTGACCATTGGTCTGTTGTAGTCACACGCTGAGCTGTAACTGACTCTCTTTAAGGAAGTTGTCTCCTTCCCAACATACTAACCCCTCCCACTATGGGCTAGTCCCAACTTTAACTATTTCTTGCCTTAATGTCAACATAACCATACACTACATTGTTACACATTATACATTACATTACTTTTACATTATATAGGACATAATACACATTTCACTTCTCATTACAATAAGATGACTGGTGTCTTCAAGGGGGAATGCAACAACCAATCCACCTCCTTACACTTCCATAGGTAGAAAGCTGTCAATTAGTGGTGGGTGTGGCTTTTACAAAGATCATGAATCTGAAAACTAACTGGCAGCAGGTATGCTAGTCCTCTAAGGATTATCTCCAGCTTGTAAAACAGTGATATTATTAAAACTACAACAAGCTGCCCAATAAATGACATATCGTTGGAATAATGGTCTCTGACCCTAAATTATGATGCTCTCAGATTAGGTGGTAAAAACCTGGTAACTGTTTCCCATTAATAGCCAAAATGATCAGTGGAAAGATGATAAATGTTGTTTATGGGACAATTGAAGGCCAATAAAAGACTCATCCACTGGTATAATTACTTTTTTTTTTTTTTTTTTTTTAAATCCTGCTTCATTCTATTTTATTTAACATGATTTTTTAATTTTACATTCCGTTTTCACTTTTGGATGAACCTGAACATAGTGAAAACAAAGTTAAGCCTGCTTTACACCTTTCAATTTCGCATACGATATCATATGCGATCGTACCCGCCCCCATTGTATGTGCGACACGTTCAATTTGTTGACTGTGTCGCACAAACGATTATTTGCTGTCACACGTACTTACCTTCCATACGACCTCGATGTGGGCGGCGACCATACACTTCCCCTGGAGTGGGAGGGACATGCGGCGTCACAGCGACGTCACGCGGCAGCCGGCCAATAGAAGCAGAGGGGCGGAGATGAGCGGGACGTAAACATCCTGCCCACTTCCTTCCTTCCGCATTGCCAGCGGGAGCCGCGGGACGCAGGTAAGATCTGTTCATCGTTCCCGGGGTGTCACACACTGCGATGTGTGCTACCTCGGGAACATTGAACAACCTTACGTTCAATTTTTAGGAATTGAACGACGTGTGTGCGATGAACGTTTTAACGTTCAATCGCAATCGCACGTAGCTGTCACACGTTAGATTATAACTTACGATGCCGGATGTGCGTCACTTACGACGTGACCCCGCCAACACATCGTAAGATATATTGTAGCATGTAAAGCCCGCTTAAAGCTTAAGATGTAGTATGAATGCTAGAAGATGTAAATACATAAAATATGACTCGGCATACATACACAGTCATAGCTGAAAATGTTGATACCCAGAAAATTATTCCAGAAAAATGAAGTATTTCTCCCAAAAAACAATTGCAAATACAGGTATTTTGTCATACACATTTTTATTTGTGTATTATTATTATTGTTTATATATTGTGTGTATTGGAATAACACAAAAAATAGAGGAAAAAAAGACAAATTGCACATAATTTCAAAACAGAACCCCATAAATAGGCTGGACAAAATTGTTGACACCTTTCCAAAATTGTAGGTAAACAACTTTATTTTATGTATGTGATGATCGTTCAAGCTCACCTGTGGTAAAAGGTGTGGGCAGTCTGAAAATCACACCTGCAACCAGATAAAAGGGGAGAAGTTGACTCAATCTTTGCATTTGGTGTCTGTACATTGAGAACATAAAGAGAGGAGAAAAACTGTCTGTTGACTTGAGAAGCAAATTTGTTGAAAAATATCAACAATCTCAAAGTTACAAGTCCAGAGATCTTGATGTTCCTTTGTACACGGGGAGCAACATAATCAAGAAGTTTACAACTCATGGCATTGTAGCTCATCTCCCAGGACGTGGACAGCAGAGGAAAATTAATGTTAGGTTACAACACAGGATAAGCTGGATAGTCGATAAGCAGTCCTAATCAGGTTCCAAAGAAATGTAAGTTGTCCTACAGCCTCAGGTTGCGTCAATTTGAATCATTGTGGGACATCGTGTGGATTACGTCAGACCTCGGTGTTTCGGGGGTTCATAAATTTGTGAAAGAGGGTGGGTTTTTTGTATTTTATTTCAAATAATTTTTTTGGTGTTTATGTTTATTTCTTTTCACTTACAGATTAGTAATGGGGTGGTCTTATAGATGCCTCCCATTACTAATCTAGGGATTAGTGGCAACTGTGACCTGTCATTAACCCCTTATTACCCCGGATGAGCTGGGTAAAGTTCTGGGATTGTCACATTTAATGGATGCTACAATCCTGGTTGCAGGCTGCTATTGTCACGCTGTACAAAGAGCTGGTAAGACGTAGTTCAGCGTATTTCCCACTAGGTGGCAGCAGAGTAGTGCAGGAGAGTCAAAGTAACACTGTAACAGAAAGGCAGCTGAAGTACAGCAGATTAACTTCAGCAGGCAGTTTAACAGGCAAACCATCAGGGGGAAAAAGAGTAGTCAAACGGTCATGGTATAGCCAGGAGAGTCAAATCACAGAAAAGGGAGGATCAAAATCAAGCCAGAAAACAGAACCGAGTCGAAAGCCAGGAGATCAAGTATGCAGAGGGAAATACAAACAACAGACAGGAGCAGGAAGTCAGGGAGTGGGATAGACGAATGAACGGGAGAGGGTACAGGTCAGGGTACGGTAACAAGGAGTCAGATCAAACAGGAAATCTCACCAGAGAAAGTAACAGGCTGCAGAGCAAAACTATAACCAGCACAGGAATACAAGTTCAGAGACCAGATATAGTGTCTCCTGAAACCAGAACGAGGCTGCTGGGAGTTAACTCCTGACATGACCAGGCCGGGACTGGGAAACTCTAGAGCGGAGAATACCGGTCCTGGATCATGACAGCTATTTTTAGGCTGAGAGGGCCCAATAAGCATGGGTCTCCCCAGCTTGAGAATACCAACTCCCAGCTGTCGGCTTTATCATGGCTGGGTATCAAAATTAAGGGGGGACCACATGCTGGTTTTTAAAATTATTTAAATATTTATTTTTTTTTAAAAAAAAGCCGCATGTTGTTTTTCTAATGTTGATACACAGCCAAGATAATTACATGGCTGGTGGCTGCAGCCTGTAGCTGTTTGTTTTATCATGGCTGGGTGTCCTAATGTGGAGAACCAAAATGCCCATTTTTTTATTTATTTTTACACCAATAGAGAAACACACACATAGTGCCTCTGATTGAAATCAGTCAGACATACTGTCATAAAGGATGAGGGCGCTGTCTTACTGCAACCAATCAGAGATGCGGGGACTACCAGGGGCCGGGGGAAGCAGTGAATATGCAAGAAAATAATGAGCGGCTTCAGAAGTGGAGTGATCGGCCCCATAAGCAGTGTACAGCCACGTGGAGAACTGTAATTATGAAGCGCTTGCTTTATTCTTATTCTTATTTTCTCTTTTTTTTCTTAGATTCTTTTGCATTACCTGAGTGTCAGATTCAGATCGTTATACAGAGTTCCCTGAAAAGAACAGGCCCAGGGTCTATACTTGGGTTCTTTTGAACCCACGCAGATCTGGACTTTTACAGTCCACGTACACCATCACTAATGACCCAAAACACACCTCCAAGATGACCACTGCCTTCCTAAAGGAACTGTGGGTAAAGTTTCTGGACTGGCCAATCCAGACCTAAACCCTATTGAGCATCTGTGGGGCATCCTAACATGGAAGATTGAGAAGTCCAAGGTCTCTCACATCCATCAGCTCCGTTATGAAATCATGGAGAAGTAGAAGAGGTGTTCAGTGGCACCTGTGAATCTCTAGTCAATTCCATGCCTAAGAGATTGAATCCATTGTCTGAAAATAATGATAGACACACAGAATATTGACATTTTGCGCACAATTTGACCATTTTCACTTAGGGGTGTAATCACTTTTGTTGCCAGCAGTTTAGACATTAATATCTGTGTGTTGAGTTATTTAGAGGTCACACCAAATTTACACTTATACAAGCTGTATACTGACTACTGTACATTGTATCTGTGTTGTCCCATGAAAAGATATAATAAAATATTACCAAAAATGTGAGGTGTGTACTCACTTTTGAGTTATACTGTATTTATATATTTTATCAATCTTACAATAATCTAAGCTCACAGATTGATGCTTTGCATATGGCGTGACTTAAATCTTATTTTTCCCCAATGTTCCCTGGACTGAGGATATTTGAGATTTCTATTATAAGGCTCTCTGGCACCAGGCTCTGCTTTGTGAAGCATACACAGTAAGTTTAAATTAACATAGAAACTACAGCACTACATTTCCATTTCCAATGTATTCTCTTTCTATAGCTCCTGCAGTTTGCACATTAACTTTGACTCATTTACCTTAGTGTCTATTCCCAATTATACTGATACAATTCCAAAATATGAAATATATTTACCCCACCAGCACACGACTGATGCAAGGTGGGCATATGCAATAACACTACTGCATCTTTTATGGTGTCAGGTCATTTATTACTCTATGCAAAATAAGCTAAAACCTACACGGGCAAATTAAGAAATGACAATATAATGGCGAATGGCAATATAACTTAGTTACAGGGCTGCTCATTTCTCCACAGTGACAAATATATACATCTTCTAAAGGTAAATCAATTTACTTAAAACAACATAATTCTTATTCATAGTTACGTATTGTGTTACTTAAAATAGTTATGTTTATAGTCTGTACTGCTACGTTAGCACATTGTGTGTTTATATACAAAAGTTATTATTGGGATGTATTATATGCTTCTAGAAAAATAGATAAATCTGAGATAGACAGATATACAGAGATAGATAGTTAAAATAAATATACACAGTGCCTTGAAAAAGTATTCACACCCCATGAACTTTTCCATATTTTTTCACGTTACAGGACACATTTCACTGAATTTACTGCTGTATGTCTTTTGGGGTGTGTCTCTATCAGCTTTGCTGATATTATGCCACCACCATGTTTGACAGTGTGGATGGCGTTTTCAGGGTGATGTGCAGTGTTAGTTTCCACCACATATTGCATTTTTCATTTAGTCCAAAAAGTTCTACTATGGTTTCATGTGATCAGAGGTCCTTCTTCTACATGACAGCCCTGTCCCCACATCCTATGAGAAAGGTTCAACGTATGAACCAAAACATTGAAGTTATGGGCTATTAAAGGTCAGTCTTTTTTTCTAATATTCCAATTGGTGTGCTACCTCCATTTTTATATACCATTATTTTTAATCTTCTCAGATTCCTTAATAACAGGGTCGGTACCGCAGGACTGGCGCATAGCAAATGTGGTGCCAATATTCAAAAAGGGGACAAAAACTGAGCCGGGAAATTATAGGCCGGTAAGTTTAACCTCTACGGTTGGTAAAATCCTTGAGGGTTTCTTGAGAGATGCTATACTGGAGTATCTCAAGAAAAATAACCTTATGACAGAGTATCAACATGGGTTTATGAGGGATCGATCCTGTCAAACTAATTTGATCAGCTTCTATGAAGAGGTAAGTTCAAGCCTGGACCAGGGAAATGCAGTGGATGTTGTGTATATGGACTTTTCAAAAGCTTTTGATACGGTGCACCACAAAAGGTTGGTACATAAAATGAGAATAATGGGGATAGGGGAAAATATGTGTAACTGGGTTAAAAACTGGCTCAGTGATAGGAAACAAAGGGTGGTTATTAATGGTACGTACTCAGACTGGGTCTCAGTTCATAGTGGGGTACCACAGGGGTCAGTATTGGGCCCACTTCTTTTCAACATATTTATAAATGACCTTGTTGGGGGCATGCGGAGTAGAATTTCAATATTTGCAGATGATACTAAACTCTGCAGGGTAATCAATACAGAGGAGGATAATTTTATATTACAGGGAGATTTATGTAAATTGGAGGATTGGGCTGAGAAGTGGCAATTGAAGTTTAATGTAGATAAATGTAAGGTCATGCACTTGGGTAGAGGAAATAACATTTATGATTATGTACTTAATTGTAGAACACTGGGTAAAACAGACACAGAAAAAGACTTGGGTGTATGGGTGGATGGTAAACTTCACTTTAGTGGACAGTGTCAGGCAGCTGCTGCCAGGGCTAATAAAATAATGGGATGTATTAAAAGAGGTATAAGTGTTCATGAAAAAAATATAGTTCTACCTCTGTACAAGTCACTAGTGCGACCGCACTTAGAATACTGTGTACAATTCTGGTCACCGATATATAAGAAGGACATAGCTGAACTGGAGAGGGTGCAGAGAAGAGCGGCCAAGATTATTAGAGGAATGGGTGGGCTGCAATACCAAGACAGGTTATTAAACTTGGGGTTATTTAGTCTGGAAAAACGAAGGCTTAGGGGGGATCTAATCACAATGTATAAATATATGAGGGGACAGTACAGAGACCTTTCCAAAGATCTTTTTACACCTAGGCCTGCGACTGGAACACAGGGGCATCCGCTACGTCTTAAGGAAAGAAGGTTTAATCATAATCACAGACGAGGATTCTTTACTGTACGAGCAGTGAGACTGTGGAACTCTCTGTCGCATGATGTTGTAATGAGTGATTCACTACTAACATTTAAGCAGAGCCTGGACGCCTTTCTTGAAAAATGTAATATTACCAGTTATGTATATTAGATTTTATGACAGGGTATTGATCCAGGGAACTAGTCTGATTGCCGGATGTGGAGTCAGGAAGGAAATTTTTTCCCCATTGGAACTTGTTTGCCACATTGGGGTTTTTTTGCCTTCCTCTGGATCAACATGTTAGGCTACAGGTTGAACTAGATGGACTTAGAGTCTCCCTTCAACCTTAAAAACTATGATACTGTGATACTATGATACTATGATATAGGTATGGATAAATAGACAGACAGATAGATTGATAGCTAGCTATGTGATTAGATAGATGATATTTTTTTTAGATATATATATATATATATATATGTATATATATATACACGCTATTTCAGTTTCATATATCTAATAACTGATGGACTGAGTAATATTTCTGGATTGAAATGAGGTTTATTGTACTAACAGAAAATGTGCAATCTGCATTTAAACTAAATTTGTCAGATACATAAGTATGGGCGCCTCAATATGACAGTGACATTAATATTTTGTAGATCTTCCTTTTGCAAAAATCACAGCCTCTAGTCACTTTCTGTAGCTTTTAATGAGTTCCTGGATCCTGGATGAAGGTATATTTGACCATTCCTGTTTACAAAACAATTCCAGTTCAGTTAAGTTTGATGGTCGCCGAGCATGGACAGCACGCTTCAAATCATCCCACAGATGTTCAATGATATTCAGATCTGGGGACTGAGATGGCCATTCCAGAACATTGTAATTGTTCCTCTGCATGAATTCCTGAGTAGATTTGGAGCGGTGTTTTGGATCATTGTCTTGCTGAAATATCCATCCCCTGTGTAACTTCAACTTCGTCACTGATTCTTGCACATTATTGTCAAGAATCTGCTGATACTGAGTTGAATCCATGTGACCCTCAACTTCAACAAGATTCCCGGTGCCGGCATTGGCCACATAGCCCCAAAGCATGATGGAACCTCCACCAAATTTTACTGTGATTAGCAAGTGCTTTTCTTGGAATGCCGTGTTTTTTTGCCTCCATGCATAACGCCTTTTTGTATGACCAAACAACTCAATCTTTGTTTCATCAGTCCACAGGACCTTCTTCCAAAATTTAACTGGCTTGTCCAAATGTGCTTTTACATACCTCAGGCGACTCTGTTTGTGGCGTGCTTGCAGAAACGTCTTCTTTCGCATCACTCTCCCATACAGCTTCTCCTTGTGCAACGTGTGCTGTATTGTTGACCGATGCACATTGACACCATCTGCAGCAAGATGATGCTGCAGGTCTTTGGAGGTGGTCTGTGGATTGTCCTTGACTGTTCTCACCATTCTTCTTCTCTGCCTTTCTGATATTTTTCTTGGCCTGCCACTTCTGGGCTTACCAAGAACTGTACCTGTGTTCTTCCATTTCCTTACTATGTTCCTCACAGTGGAAACTGACAGTTTAAATCTTTGAGACAACTTTTTGTGTCCTTCCCCTGAACAACTATGTGTTCAGATCATTTGAGAGTTGTTTTGAGGAGCCCATGATGCCACTCTTCATAGGAGATTCAAATAGGAGAACTACTTGCAAGTGGCCACCTTAAATACCTTTTCTCATGATTGGATTCACCTGCCTATGAGGTTCAAAGCTCAATGAGGTTACAAAACCAATTTAGTGCTTCAGTAAGTCAGTAAAAAGTAATTAGGAGTGTTCAAAACAAGAAATTGATAAGGGTGCCCATACTTATGCACCTGTCAAATATAGATTAAATGCAGATTGCATATTTTCTGTTAGTACAATAAACCTTATTTCAATTCAGAAATATTACTGAGTCCATCAGTTATTAGATATATAAAACTGAAATAGCTGTTGCAAAAACCCAAATTGTTATAAAGAAAAAAGGTTAACATTAATAGGGGTGTCCAAACTTTAACATATGACTGTGTGTATATATATATATATATATATATATATATATATATATATACAAAAGTATTTGGCTCCCTTGAATTTTTCAACCTTTTCTCACATTTCAGGCTTCAAACATTAAGATAAAAATTTTAATGTTATGGTGCAAAATCAACAAGTGGGAAACAATTATGAAGTTGAATGAAATGTATTGCTTATTTTAAACTTTTTTAAAAAATAAATAACTGAACAGTTGAAAATTGGGGCTTGCAACATTCGTCCCCTTTACTTTCAGTGCAGCAAACTCACTCCAGAAATTCAGTGAGGATCTCTGAATGATCCAATGTTGTCCTAAATGACTGATGCTCATAAATATAAGTCCCCTGTGTGTAATCAAGTCTCCGTATAAATGCACCAGCTCTGTGATAGTCTCAGTGTTCTGTTTAAAGTGCAGAGAGCATCATGAAGACCAAGGAACACAAAAGGCAGGTCCGTGATACTGTTGTGGAGAAGTTTAAAGCCGGATTCAGTTACAAAAAGATTTCCAAAACTTTAAGCATCCCAAGGAGCACTGTGCAAGCAATCATATTGAAATGGAAGGAGTATCATACCACTGCAAATCTACAAAGACCCGGCCGCCCATCCAAACTTTCATCTCAAACAAGGAGAAGACTGATTAGAGATGCAGCCATGATCACTCTGGAAGAACTGCAGAGATGTACAGCTGAGGTGGGAGAGTCTGTCCATAGGAAAACAATCAGTCATACACTGCACAATCTGGTCTTTATGGAAGAGTGGCAAGGAGAAAGCCATTTCTCAAAGACATCCATAAAAAGTGTTGTTTAAAGTTTGCCACAAGCCACCTGGGAGGCACACCAAACATGTGGAAGAAGGTACTCTGGTCAGATGAAACCAAAATCAAACTATTTGGTCGCAATACCAAACGATATGTTTGGCGTAAAAGCAACACAGCTCATCACCCTGAACACACCATTCCCACTGTCAAACATGGTGGTGGTAGAATTAGGGTTTGGGTCTGCTTTTCTTCAGCAGGGACAGGGAAGATGGTTAAAATTGATGGGAAGATGGATGGAGCCAAATACAGGACCATTCTTGAAGAAAACCTCTTGGAGTCTGCAAAAGACCTGAGACTGGGACGGAGATTTGTCTTCCATCAAGATAATGATCCTAAACATAAAGCAAAATCTACAGTGAAATGGTTCACAAATAAACGTATCCAGGTGTTAGAATGGCCAAGTCAAAGTCCAGACCTGAATCTAATCGAGAATCTGTTGAAAGAGCGGAAAACTGCTGTTCATAAACGCTCTCCATCCAACCTCACTCAGCTCGAGCTATTTGCAAAGGAGGAATGGGCAAGAATTTCAGTCTCTCGATGTGCAAAACTCATAGAGACATACCCCAAGTGACTTGCAGCTGTAATCACAGCAAAAGGTGGCGCTACTGTAGCACACCACATGACCTAAAAGGTTACTCGTCACCGGGCAAGTGGTTTTGTGGGGTTCTGCTGCGACTGGCCTGACCCGCCTCCGTGGCCCCGTCGGCTACATGTAAATGACAAACAGGTAGGTGCATAGTTGTCCGGTGTAGAGACGGTTGGAAGGAGGGTGAAGGGTCCCTAGGGAGCTTCACCGGTGGCAGTGGTGACTGGGGGTCTCGTCCGCTGACCCATCCTGTGACTTCTCCTCTCCCAGGAGCGGTGTTGAATGCGGATGGGGGATGCTTTGCAGCGCCACCCATGGTGTGGAGCCAGGGATTAGCCGCCACTGTAAGGTGTTGCTCTCCTCTGGGGCTGATGTTAATTAGCTCAGATAGTTCAGCTCACCACTGGTGGAGCGAGCCCCAGGGAGGATGAGGACGATGGGGACGGCTGATGGCGCCAAAGCACGGGGCGGCGCCGCCGGTAATAAGGACGACACAGGAAGCTGCGGTTCAAAGTTCCATTTACTCACATTTCTTAAGGTGCCCCGGAGGTGCTGCTCTCCGCCGCCATGGATGGACTCCAGCCGGTCCCAGGTGAATCAGAGGCAATAACCGGTGTCTGTGGAAATGTGTGAGACCTTCCTTCTTGCACTGACACACGGTTCCCCATAGCTTGAAACAATTTGGGGACCCCGCTGTCGGTGTTAAGTGTCCCATCCCGTATGCAGGTGATGCGGGTTCTCGCTATGGGGACCGACTGTAGACCTGACCCCAGATCCTATATGTCACTGTGCTCCGGGAAAGTGGGTAGTGGACGATGGGATATGAAATCTCCATCTCCTGCAGATTTGTTGGAGTCCGTGAAGGTGTCCCCAACTGAGGGTCCTGCACCCCGACTTTTGCTGGCACTGTGGGAACGGTTAGGCTCTACCTCAGCTACCATCTCCTCTTGTCCCAACATCTCTACCAGCTGCTTCTGTCTCTCGCCCTCTTTCAGCCTCACTCCTGCAGACTCAGTGCGGTGTTGTGGCCCATGGCCCTGGGACTATCTCCACCTGTCTCCGGTCCTAGGACCAGCCTGTTAAATGCTGCTCCCTTAAGGCTGTCTGCTCTGTTCTCTATCCTGGGCTGTTCTCTGACTAAAAGTGAAACTGCTTGTCTTTCTACTCTTTGAGACCGGCCCCCACCTCAGGAATGACTCAGAAGTGCTGGGGGATGTCCCCAGCCTTGTTTCCTGTGTGTGGTGACTGGTTCACTATCTGAGTGTTTTATGTAAGGCTACTTTCACACTTGCGTTGAACGGCATCCGTCACAATGCGTTGTGTAACGCATGTGACGGATGCCTTGCAAAAAGTGTGATAATAAAGGCCATGGATTCCAGTGAAATAACGCGTTGCGTTAAGTTTTCTTTAGCCGAGAAAGAGAGCCCTCATCTTCACGGCACACATCCCGTCACTACAGCCCTCATATTCACTGCACACATCCCGACATTACTGCCCACTTAGTCACCGCACACATCCCGGCACTACAGCCCTCATCTTCACTACACACATCCCAACACTACAGCCCTCATCTTCACCGCACACATCCCGACATTACCGCCCACATCATCACCGCACACATCCCAACACTCCAGCCCTTATCTTCACCGCACACATCCCGACATTACCGCCCACATCATCACCCCCACACATCCGAACACTACAGCCCTCATCTTCACCGTACACATCCCGACACTACAGCCCTCATCTTCACCGCACACATCCCGACACTATAGCCCTCATCTTCACCGCACACATCCCGACACTATAGCCCTCATCTTCACCGCACACACCCGACACTACAGCCCTCATCTTCACCGCACACATCCCGACACTACAGCCCTCATCTTCACGTCACACATCCCTGCACTACAGCCCTCATTTTCACCGCACACACCCCGACACTACAGCTCTCATCTTCACCGCACACATCCCGACACTACAGCCCTCATCTTCACCGCACACACCCCGACATTACTGCCCACATCTTCACTGCACACATCCCAACACTACAGCCCTCATCTTCACCGCACACATTCCGACACTACAGCCCTCATCTTCACCGCACACATCCCGTTCTTACCGCACCCATCATCACCGCACACGCAGGCACTGCCGCACTCATCATCACCGCACACACGCAAGCACTACCGCACTCATTATCACGGCACACACAGGCATTACCTCAGTGACGTTCCCGCTGACAGCGCGATTCACTTCAGTTGCTGCGTGGAGCTCACAGGAATGGCGGTGTTCTACTGCCGCTCCTGTTAGCTTCATGTAGCAGAGCTGGATGCGTTGCGGGACCTCGTGTGGATTACGCTGGACCTGGAGGGGTATGTGGGGATTTTAATAAAGTGGTGAAAGAGGGTATTTTTTTGTCTTTTATTCCAAATAAAGGATGTATGTGTTTATTTACTTTCACTTACAGGTTAATCATGGAATGTGTCTCATAGACGCCCGCCATGATTAACCTAGGACTTAGTGGCAGCTATGGGCTACTGCAATTAACTCCTTGTTACCCCGATTGCCACCGCACCAGGGCAATTCGGGATGAGCCGGGTAGAGTCCCGGGACTGTCGCATCTAATCGATGTGGCAATTCCGGGTGGCTGCTGGCTGATATTTTTAGGCTGGGGGCTCCCAATAACATGGGGCTCCCCATCCTCAGAATACCAGCCTTCAGCCGTGTGGCTTTACCTTGGCTGGTATCAAAATTGGGGGGGACCGCACGCCGTTTTTTTCTATTTATTTATTGTACTGCACTACATAGACCCGCCCACCGGCGGCTGTGATTGGTTGCAGTGAGAGCTGTCACTCAGCGTGGGGGTGGGTCTGACTGCAACCAATCATAGGCGCCGGTGGGCGGGGGAAGCAGTGAATACTAGATGGAATAATGAGCGGCTGGCTTTTTCAAAAGAGGAAAAGCCGCAGGAGCTTTGTGACAGCCGTGCAGCGCCACGCCCGTGATCGGTGAGTATGAGAGAGGGGGAGAGGGGGGAGTGAGACCAGGAGTGATTTTAAACAATTTTGATCATTCTGCTGCACATGCTGAGCATGCGTAGTAGAACGTGACGAAATCCGTCAGTGGATTCCCCCACCATAGACAATCATTAGACACCGTGGCGGATTTCAACGGAATCCGTCAAGGTGCACTATTTTAACGACACAAAAAACGCTACATACAGCGTTCCTTCCACCCGACGCAGCGTCAAAATAACGACGCTGCGTCGTGCAGCGGATGCAACGCAAGACCATCCGTTGCTATCTGTAGCTAATAGAAGTCTATGAGGAATATAACGCTTTCCTGCAACAGTTAATTCCTCATGGCTGCGGATAGCAACGGAAGCCATCCAACGCAAGTGTGAAAGTTGCCTTAGTTATGACCTCAGGATTTAGTGTAAGTGAAACAAACCAGTGATTAACCTCTTCTCACCCAGGAAAGAATTACAATCTTAAAACAGATGCAATACTCTGTGGCGACTAAAGCCTCTGGGCGCCACACTACAAAGTATTAACTTGAAGGGGGCAAATAATATTGCACACCCCACTTTTCAGTTTGTTTTTTTTTTTTTTTTTAAAAAAAAGTTTAAAGTAAGCAATAAATTTCGTTCAACTTCACAATTGTGTCCCACTTGTTGTTGATTCTTCACTATAACATTAACATTTGTATCTTTATGTTTGAAGCCTGAAATGTGGGAAAAGGTTTAAAAATTCAAGGGGGCCGAATACTTTATAGACAATAATGGTAGTGTATGGGAGTGAACAAATGATATCCTAACATTGCAATTTCTGTGTCATGCAAGCACAGTTAGTAGTCCTCTGGCAGTTCCAAAATGGTTACCACGAGCATGCTTGGCTCAAGTTACTCCATTTCCCAGAACCTAGGGGTTGCCCTGGCTTTCATCCTTTAATTTCAGTACAGGGATCTGGACTTAAACAGAGAACCCTAGGTAAGGGCCACAGAGTCAGCTGCTGTTCAATGGCGCAAGCTGGCAAGAAGGATAGTCAGGTCAGATCCAGGACAGAATCAGGAACATAATCAACAAAAACCAGGTAGTCAAATGAAAAAAAGATGTCAATGAACCGGAAAATCAAGTCAAAATACAGGAGCTCAGGACAGAGGCATAAACCAGGATATAATCTTTATTGACTGGCAGTGGGAGCTGGCTCTGTGGGGTTTAAAAAGAACAGCCCCATACAGTGCTGACAGCAGATCGAAATCAAGACAAGTGTAACCCTGTAGCTTCCAGACTGGGCAGAAGTGGTGGCATAATAATTGATAGGTGCATCCGCCTGTTAACTGAAAATGCTGACAGGCTGATAGCTGTCAGCCTGTCAGTATTGTCAGGTGACAGGTGGATGTGCATATCAAGTATTATGCCGTCGGCATCACTAAAAAGCCACTAGCCACAAAATACTAGAGACACAGCAAGCCAGTACCTCCAAAGTACCAATAAAACACCAACTCATCCAGCCAAAAACAAGCTCTCCGATAACTCTGTTGTCAGAAAAATGTAAAAAACTATAGCCTTCAAAATTTGGTCATGCAAAAAAAACTTGTATTTTGTAAAAAAAAAAAAAAAAAAAGCTTTATTAGTGTGATAGCGACCAATCTTTAAAAAAAAAGTATATAAATCTTTAAATTTGTAAATTTTGGGGGAAAATTGAGAAATTGCTGATAAATTTGTAACCCTTCTAACTTCCTAACAAAGAAACTATGTTTTAAAAATGGTCTTGAGGTAACGATGACATGTGGTAAATGTTATATATTAACCATTTTATGTGACATAATTCTCTGGTTTAAAAGCATAAAAATAAAAAGTTTTAACATTCAAAAATTTACAAAATTTCAGCCAAATTTCCTTTATTTCCACACACAAAATGTCATCTTAAATTTACCACTATCATTACGTATAATATATCACAAAAAAAAAAATCTCAGAATCTGTGGGATCCGTTAAAGTGTTTCAGAGTTATAGCCTCAAAAAATGTCAGAATGAAAAAATTGGCCTGGACAATAAGGTGGAAACAGGCTGAGTGGTTAAACCCTGCCTATATCCTGCCTATATGCCTGCTCTAATCTAAGCTGTACCTCCTAGATCAACTCTCTGTTTCCAGAGGAGAGTGTGCCGAGCATTGCATCACCAGGTCTTACAATAGATCTGATGACGCGATGCAGCCACCCAACCATGGTAATGCCAGTAGCTAACATGGCTACGACATTACTGTGTATGGCAGGCAATCTCTGCCTGTCGAAACATGCGAGTCGGGGACTTGATTGAGTAACGAGCACACACAAGTATCCCAATGCTCGATCGAGTATCAAGCAGTGGCGAACACTATCGTTCATCACTAGTCTCTGTCAATAATTGAAGAACATTTATGGCGGAGTTGTAACATGTGCCCAGTTTATTAATGGTGAGTGACTCTTAGGGGCACTTTGCACACTACAACATCGCAAGCCGATGCTTGCGATGCCGAACGCGATAGTCCCCGCCCCCGTCGCAGCTGCGATATCATGGTGATAGCTGGCGTAGCGAACATTATCGCTATGCCAGCTTCACATGAACTCACCTGCCCTGCGACGTTGCTCTGGCCGGTGACCGGCCTCCTTATTAAGGGGGCGGGTCGTGCAGCGTCATAGCGACTTCACACGGCAGGCGGCCAATAGAAGCGAAGGGGCGGAGATGAGCGGGACGTAAACATCCCACCCACCTCCTTCCTTCCGCATAGCTGGCGTGAGCCGCAGAACGCAGGTAGGAATGTTCCTCGCTCCTGCGGCTTCACACACAGCGATGTGTAATGCCGCTGGAACAAGGAACAACATCGTAACATTGGTCATTTCCAAATTATGCAAATGACCGACGCTACACCGATAATACGATTACGATGATTTTCCGCTCGTTAATCGTATCAAAAAGGCTTTACACACTACGATATCGCCTGCGACGACGGATGTGCGTCACTTTCAATTTGACCCCACCGACATCGCACCTGCGATGTCGTAGTGTGCAAATTGCCCCTTAGTGAATTAGAGGCATCTGACTCCAGGAGTCCTGTTCATTAAGACTGGCATTTGTAATGCCAGTGTTAATTAATTGGGCCCCTAGAGTGGGAATTGTAGCACAAATGATTTAGATGATTTTGTACAATTCAGTTCTTACATGTCAACACACGGAGCGAACCTAAGGGGGTCAGGCAGGGCATTTGCCAGCAGGGTGGCATGATTGGGCCTCCTGTTGTGTCGGTCCAAGGTATCTCCCCAGTGGATGCATTTTTTCACCCCCTGTAGGGAAATTCTATGGTTCTCTGAGTCGGCTGTCAAGCTGATAGTCAGGTCAGAGAAAGTGTTGCACATCGGCATCTAGCAATCGACTCTACTTGCATCTTTCAGGTGCGAGTACAATTGAAGCCCTGACCGCCGCCTCAGCACACAGTGCAGGTAATGTAAGGATTCACAAGTGTTCATAGATTCATAGAGTGGCTGCAGAATTGTAGTTTAAGACTGGACGTTCCCTTTAAGCATAGATAGTAACAGGAAGACATAGTACAAGTATGCTAATATTTGACCAACTTTGTAAAAGGTTAATTTTAGAATAGTAGAAAAGTATGGCCGTTATAAAGGTGGAAAAATGTAACCAACATTGTCCTACTTTTGGCCATTAAAGTCTACATTCTACATTTGGCGTCATGCCTTCCTCCAGATCAACAATAGGTAACCAATATTTGTTTAAACTAAACTAGCAGAAACTAGAAATTCTTCTCATCCTTTTGATCTGTGTCATTGGGGACTCATAGTCTTGTTCCTCTTGATTTAAATATAAAATTAACTTTTCAATTCTATCAAAAGTCGATGAAGCAAATGATCATTTTTAACACGATCACATCTTCTGCTTCGATGTCTTCTTTGCTTTATTTAGACAAAGGCAATGGCACAATGCAGTACAAGAAATTCTACTCTTACTAAGCAAGTGTGACAGGTTTCACTGAATGTTTGAATAATCTGTGCATTATAAATGATGCATATACTATGGCGTTACATAGTAAATATTTAGGCTGCATAAACAACAATAATCATTACCAGTAAGTAAAATTTAAGGACCCAAATGTATCAGTGTATCTCCAGCAGCTGCTGAAGAATTCATGGCTGTGTGTAAGATAGGAGGAAATCTTGTCCGGCGGGCACTCGCTGCCATGTTGATTTCCTTCTGGGCTTTGTTGAAGGAAGTAATTAAACTTCATGCTATAATTTGCCAGGAATGTTGAGCACATATAAATATGCACAGCGCATAATCAGAACAGGCTCTGAATGATGGCTGAAAAGCTGCACTGGCCTGGCACGTTCTGTGTAAGGTTAAGTAGAAAAACAGGATGCCACTCTGCCAACATGAAATGACGGGTCACCAAATCATTCAGCTTCCAAAATGTAGCAATAACACCATGGCGGAAAATATATTCTGAAAAACAAAGCGCCAAGCTATAAACAGTCTCAGCGCAGTCACAAGAAAAACATTAATTGAATTATGTTTGTAGCTTCATTCTATTTATTTGATTTCCAATATATTCTATTTTTTACGTAACCATTTCTTACAAAGATGCAAGTTGTGTGGAAATGATAAGAGTTGTAGTTGGTCAACAGCTGGTTAACCCATGGGTTGACGTCTTTATTAGCACTATCAAGGTTTATCTAAGTTGTAGCAGAGATGAGAAAACCTCTTTAAAGGAGTATTCCTATCTCCAAGACCCTATCCCAATATGTAGTAGGTCTAATATTAAGAATATTAGCAAATACTGTACCTCCAATTAGAAATGTACTATAGTTCTCCTAAAAAGCTATGTCACATACTTTATGTGCAGGGCATTACAGTAGCTGAGGTACCCATGGTTACGGCCATGCATATAGGGACAGCTATTTGCTAGTGGTCATAACCATGGATACCTAAGTTACTGCCATCCCTGCACATGGGGTAAGTGACATAGCTTATCAGAAAAACTATACTACATTTAAAATTGGAGGTATTTGTTAATATTCTTATTATTACACCTACTACATATTGGGATAGAACCTTGTAAATGGGAACACCTTTTTAATTCAAATTTAAATTCCACCCGTACATTACTTGAGACAGGGACCTCACCATAAAGTGTGCCTACTAAATGAAGGGAGCAGTGTTCTATTCCCCTTGTTAGAGTCAAGGTTCTTGTCTAAAGCAATGGGAGCCACAATGCCATTCTATGCTGCCTCCAAAAATTTGGTATTGGACTTGCTTGTCTGTGTCTATTGGCTGCTCACATGTATTTTGTATGTCAATGAGTTCCTTCACACCTCGTACATTGTTTTGACTTCCTGTTGCTGACTCTCTGACTACTCTGCTATCACCTTGTGGTGAATTTGCTGTACTACTTCGGGTCACATCTTAGTACAGCGGGACGTTACTCTGCTGCCACCTTGTGGTGACTCCGCTGTACTACTCCGGGCCATGTCTTAGTGCAGCGTGACACATGCATCCATAATCTCTACAATATGGAGTTGAAACTGGAAGAAGGAAATCTCAATTCTCTCAAAGGGTTGAAGTCCTAGAAGTAAAACTGACAACTATGATACACTCATGGTATACACTTTGTATATGTTATGAATGCCACAGATTGCAATACCCCTTTAAAATTAAGTTGGATGTCAACCCACCGGAAGTCTATCTTGTAGTCATTGTAGTCTGTGAGCAATAGTACCAACAGCACTAGAGTGATGGGGCTTGTATACAGACCTTCTGGCAACATCACGTAAACCATCATGTTTTCTATAAAATAATGGTGCATTGTATACGCTGTTCCTTCTTTCTTTTTGTTTTCCTTTATATCAGTACTCGTCCCATGTGACCCACAGGTGCTTTGAAATTAGCAGGAGCCTGCAAAGATGGTCCCATCTATTTTGCTCTCAGCTTTTTGTCTGAGACTCACATGGAAGGTGAGATTTTTAGATCAGCTCACTTAATATTGGTTTGTGTGGTGCTGTGGTGTTGTGGGTGTGGGTTGGTATGGCGCACAACTGTGGGGTTTTGCCTGGTAGTATGGGCGATGTGAGCCATTGGAGTAGCTTCCCCCGCTAGCGCAGTGGTTGCCACATGGCACTACATAGCAACAAAAAGAGGAATAAATATCCTCCAAAAATTAAGCATTACTTACAGCAAAGATGGGCTGCAGTTGTACATCGCCCAGGCCAAAACCTAGTACTCTACCAGGATACAGCTAAGCCCCCACTAAGTGGAGGCATCACAGGTGCAAGAGGAGCAAATCACACACACACTTCCAAAAATAGGAGGGGGAGATTGAAGCCCATATTTGCTGTAGGTAACACCTGGCACTACACCAAAGAGATTCGCCATGACGCTTCAGTCTTATTCATTCTGATCAAAATGTTAACCAAGAACCTTGTGTTCAGGTCACAGTACATAAATATAAGACATTTGGATTTTCAATCCAGATTTTATTTTTCTCTGGTAGCATCTTTATGTTTTCTCTATTATTCAGTAGGTTAAAAACCATCCATTCACATGTTCACCACTGCTTTATTTTGCACATGCCAAAAAAGTAAATGACATCAAGGTAAAGTTAAATCGATATTAAATATTTGTTTTATAGTTGTACCACAAAATAGAATTTGATAATTAGATTTGATCATAAAGTTACACTCCTGCCTTGCTTCCCTGTATACCTGTGTGAATAGTCAAACATCTACAACCGAGCATCCTGTTAGCCTAAGGCCAATTACATAAGAAATCATAACAAGTTATCTAGAGGATTTTTACAGTCGTACAAATCATTTTTATTATTTCAAGAAAAGAAATTTATAAAGTTGTTCCAGAAGGCCACACTTGCAAGAACATATCATTTTATCAATTATCATAAGATTTCACACTTTGCAAATCATAGTTGATATTAATAATTGGTGATAATAAGATGATCAGCATATTTTATTTTATTAACTTTTACACTTTTGAATGAAATAATTAATTTTTACCAACCAATGTCTTTAAGGTGATTCCCATTAAGGCCCCCTTCACACGTCCATGTTTCTGGTACATGTGGTGTCCGTTTTCACATGTACTGAAGACTCATTCACATGCATACTCATTAAAATATGAGTTGAAATTCACATCTCCATGTTTGCACATGGACCGTGTGTCAGTGTAATCCACATGTGTGTCCATAGGATCCACACGGAGATATGTCCGTTTTTTAGCGTTAGCACAAATGAAAAGGATCCGTAGAAGTCTATAGGTCTGTGAAAAACATGTACATGTAGTTTTATTTTTCTGTGTTTGTATATCTGTGTTTTTTTCAGGTATCATTTTTTTTATTTTGATGGAGTCAGTGCACTACGGCAGATTCCCTGAAATATGGCAGAAGAGCTGCATGAGTTTTTCTCTATTTTTTTTTTTTTAGAAAGTGGTAAACGAGATAAAGTTTCTGGAGTGTTTATTGAAATAAATTAGTTTTTCTTGTGTGTGTGTGTGTGTGTGTTTTTTTTCTTTTCACTTTCTGGGTTAGTAATGGGGGTGTCTAATAGATGTCTCTACATTACTAACACCAGGGCTTGATGTCAGATGACACTACACAGCTGACATCAACCCCAACTACCATTACCCTCATTTCCAATGTACCAGGGCAATTTGAATAGACAACGTGAAGCACAAGAATTGACACATCTAATGTGATGCACCACTTCTGGCATGGCTATGGACTGCTATTTTTAGGTTGGAAGGGCCCAATAATTATGAACCTTCCCAACTTGGTAATATCAGCTCTTAGCTGTCTGCTTTACCTTTACTGATTTTCAAAAATGGGGAGGACCACCATGTTGTTTTTTTCAAAAAATTATTTATTTGGTTAACATCTATCTATCATCTATAACACATCTTTAACACATTAAAAACTATTAATTTCAGTGTTGAGTATTTTTTTTCTTGTATTTGTCACACGGATGTCACACAGACAGCAAACACGTACACATGACGGCACACAGATAGCACAAGGATGACACACGGATAACAATTACGTACACAAGGATGGCCGCACGGCTGGTAAAACGGAACAGACCATGCCACACATGAGTTTTTTTTTTAATGGACATGTGAAGGGGGCCTAGAGGGTATGTAAAGCTATGTAATCTGAAAGAAACATGCTGTAATGGTTAACACAGAGATTTCAGCTATGGGTCATTTATCACACCATGGGCTGTTCTTTACCTGACATGTTTGTTTTAGGAGGAGGAGATGATCATCAGGAGATCATCATTGCTTGACAAGGTCAGCTAAAAGTCAGCTAGTCTGGCATACCCCCTGCTCTAATTAGCAGCTCACTGTCTAAAGACATTGTACATTGAGATCCTGATGTGGGCGGGGCCACCTTTCTCAGCTTTGCTGCATTGTTAAATCTCAAAATGATTTGTCAAAATGGCTGCACCCTGTAAACTAAGTAATACATCATTGGATTCAGGGTCTCTTTGAGTACATCATGCTACTCTCAGATGAAGTAGCAAGAATCTGCTGACAGATTCCCTTTAAAATATAAATGATTCTCATAAAAAAGCTAAGATAGCACAGGACATCATGCAGATATTCCACAACTGCCACCAGTTTGTTATAAACGCAGACTGAAACAACCCAGGAGATTGCGCAGATATCCCACTGCCACAACCAATTTGTCACGAACAGCATTTAGCTGCCTCCAATCATCAGCACAATACGCAATTGACTGACTATTAATGCATGAGGCGATGGCTGTTTTCTCTACTAGGCTGATTATTGGGGAACTGACAGTGGTAATATGGTATATAAAACCGATTCCAACACATGAAATATATATATACCTCGGTACAATCACTACAAAGCTTCAAATAAGCTAACATAACAAAACCTACAACTCGCTGCCACCACCAATTGTTTATGCAGGCAGATTGAACACTCGTTCAGATAGGTTATAGAGGAGGAGGAATGAAGCTTTAAATTTTAAATATTTAATTCAAAAGATAGGCAGTGCTTATAAAAATATATGCAAATTAAAAAAAAATACAGTATATACTATTACATAAAATGAAAGGGATAAACAAAAGAAAATTACTAAACTTGTGTTACAGCAATGGCAACAGAGCTTAGAGGAGGGAAGGTTTCCTAATAGAAAATATTAAACAATCCTGCACCAAAGTGCACCTTCCAGCATCAAACATGGTGTAAATTCAAGCTTCTGTATTTATTAAAAAAGTCACTCCCACATACCTCCCCTTAGTGACCTCAGATGGGGGCTGTTTGTGAGATGTGCTCGGCGCTTCAGAATTTTAGGAGATCCCCTACTTGCAGGATATCTTTTCTCCTGGATATCCCAGGTAGAAGATATTGTGGTCATGTTTCTTATCATAATTTTATCTTTCTATAGACATGAAATATGGTATTTAAACACTATTTGCCCAATGGGCAACAAGAGGTACCCTAACTAAAGACCTAATCAAATACTTTATTAAATTATATAAATGGACAAGCATTAAAAATGGCAGGAGGAAAGCCAATTCCGTACTAGATAAGTGCGGCCACGGACCGACACTGCTCTGAATAAATTCCTAAACGTTATGTGGCTGGCTATCACCTACACTGCCTGTTAAAAACTATCCAATAGCTAATAGCCTCCCCGACATGTTTCGCTATGACTGGCTTCATCAGGGGGCTGAGGCTATAGAACCGTTCTATAGCCTCAGCCCTCTGATGAAGCCAGTCATGGTGAAACATGTCGGGGAGGCTATTAGCTGTTAGGTAGTTTTTAACAGGCAGTGTAGGTGATAGCCAGCCATATAACGTTTAGGAATTAATCCAGAGCAGTGTCGGTCCGCGGCCGCACTTATCTAATATGGAATTGGCTTCCCACCTGCCATTTTTAATCCTTGTCCATTTATATAATTTAATAAAGTTTATTTGATTAGGTCTTTAGTTAGGGTACCTCTTGTTGCCCATTGGGCAAATAGTGTTTGTATAATTACCCCTACGCTGACCGGGTGTGACAATCAGAGGTTAGTGTTTGTGAAATATGGTATTTGTCACTCTACAAGATGGAGTGGAGAGAGGGATAAAGACCCTCTTCTCCCAAATCCAGGCTTTCTATGGAGGGGCGTGACTAAGTGCTTACCTAGTTCTTAGTAATAGCATGGCACTCCTGGTAAATAATGGTGGTGCACAGATAGGGTTCAACCCCGTTCATACATATAGAAGTCAATTATCCAGCACTCAAAAATTTGATGCTTTGAATTGTTTATTGAAAAATGTGATATCTGTGTAATTATATACAGTATATTTGACTTTTCGGTCACTCAGACCTTCATCAGCTGTACATAGAGAATCGTAGGTAGAAGTGTGTATGGAGAGGCGCGTCTGTGGCAAAGCAGCTTAAGTTGCTGTGAGGAAATGTGGAGGGACAACCCCTGACACTTTTCTTGAGGAACGCTGAGTTCCCTGACACCTATAGATGGGTTCTTTTACCCCGTGCAGCAATCACTTTTGTATCCCTGTCTTTCCCTGGCCACAACCCTGACCAGTATGCAGGGCAGCAGGAACAGTAGGAGACTTTTGTTTAGAGGAAAATACAGACAAGGGTAAAGAAACAGCATTAGTACAATGCGCAACAGACTACAAGCACAGGTAAAAGGAGTAAAGAAAAAGTATTAGTATTAAAGGATTAGTGAGGCAAACAAAAAGGGAATAAATGATGGGAAGACACCAAACAAACTTCCAAGCAAATATCTCCAGATACAGCTCCTTAAACAACGTCTTTTTCGATAGCTCACACCTTCACACCAAGATCAAGGTACACCAAGCTACCACTGGCAACTACCCAAGCTGAAAATTGAGCCCTTAGAACAGAGGGGCGTGGAAAAATCAGAGCAGCTGAGAGAACCCAGGATGGAAAGTATAAGGAGACCAAAAGAAATGCTTAACCCTTGCAGCCCCAGACCAAGGAAAATCTGCACAGCTAACTGGAAAACAAAGCAGATCCAACTAGTGCAAGTGTGCTTGAAGCCATTTGCTGCGATTTTCTGACACCTGAAATAGAGTAGACTACTCTCCTTCATAGTCCCCTCGTGACAGTATTGTCACCCATCTGCCCGATATTAATTTAGAGCTCATAGACCGGCCTCACAATTATGAAAATATATGCATGCTCTTCCTCTAGTGATCACGAAGCGGAAAATGCACCTCTTATAAATATCGGATACAAACCTCAATATTCATCCCTGAGCACTGGTGCCCAAAAGACTAGAACAATATTTTGAAATTCAGTAGTTCTCCTACTCTGCATAAACAGACCTCAGAATGGCTGTCTTTTTTGCAATGATTTATCTGCTGTAATTACCTGTCCACACTATGGGGTCTTAGCTAAACAGTGGGACAGTTGTTTGATTGCAAGCTGTCTTTCCTCCTCAGTTAGAATTAGTTTATTTCTCCCTAGCTATATGTAATTCCATATGTTCAGTGTGAGGGTGGATATGTCCTCTCTACAAACCAGAGAAATGTCTTATGAATTTTACAATTTTTCTATTACAATGGCTAAATATTTTTTAGTTTATTAGATATGGAAATTTCTAGAGTCAGAACAAAAATTCTAACACCACACACAATACACAATTATAACTCTCAGAGTACAGATTAAATAGTAGGCATTACCTGCAGTCCTATGTAATACCTGAACATTAATCATACGCACAGGTAACGGAAATTGCGAAATCTTGGCCACACCCTACTGGTCCTTGTACAGCGCATACAATCCTTGCACCACAACTGACAGCACCACCTCAGACCTGGCTCCCTAAAATGCCATTGAGGGGTTCCTCGTGCCTACTGAAGGTCCAAATGGGAAACCGACACACACTACCTTCAATGGGAGAGGAAAGTGTGCAGGAACAAACAGAAACCCTAAACTGAAACAAGTTCAAATAAGGTGAAGGCTTAGGGGCTGGGAAGGAGAACACACAGACTCACAGCAGACACTACAGGTGTTTACTTCAAACATAAACCCCTAAAGATGAAGGGCTGGGACTTCCAGGAACAAGTGCAAATATAATTATACTCAGCAAAGAAATGCATTGAGGGGGGAAAACATATATTACCCAACCCAGAATGTGAAAGGTAAAACAGTAACAGGAAAATGAGAAACACCTGGAGAGGAGAAAATAAGAAATGAAAATAAAGACCATAGGAACCATCAGCATTTGGACAGGGAAGAAAAAAAAATAGTCCCACAGACAGAAAGATCTGCCATGGATCGGATCGAATCCCCAAATCGAGCCATAACAGTACCCCTCCTTCGAAGAGAGGCCACCAGACCCTCAGAAGACCATGGTGTCTGACATCACTGACAGAATTTCCTCTCAAGGTGATCCATATGAAGATTCTACAAGTCAACTCAGGAGTTATCTTCAGGACCAATACCATTCCTTTTAATGAGATACTGTATAAAGCGCTTGACCAGCCAGGAAAGAAAAACTTGCTCTACCTCATGCTCCCAATCCCCTACAGAATTCTACTCAATTAAGTCTTGGGGACCAAGTGTCTCCTCAAATTTTTTTAAAAGGGAGGAGTGAAAACAGTTATTGATTTTTCAATCAACAGAAAGTTGCAACTTAACCGTCACAGGATTAAGTATTTTAATAATTTTATAGGACCTTCAAACTTAGATGCAAACTTCCAAGACGTGACCATTAAGCATAGCTTTTTAGAGGATAGCCATGCAAAATTGCCACCTTAAAGACAGGATTCTTCCTACATTTGCAGTTAGAACCTCTTTTCCCTTCACGAGTTACCAAAAAAACCTTTTCAACCTCCTTCCAGGCCCTAATTTATGGGGAAGAAAATCTCTCTTCCAGCACAGCAGACTTTAATCCAGAAAAGTTTCAAAAAAACTGGGTGAAAATAACTGCAGTAAAAAAAGGTGAGGGCCGGGTAGCTGCAGAGGTACGGTTATTTAGAGCAAATTCAGCAAGAGGCAGAAACTCCACCCAGTCTTCTTGATTTGAGGAAATAAAACATCTTAAATACTGCCTATATGTCTATTTAATCTTGGTGGCTCAGTTTGATCTAGTAGTCATATAGTGTTGAGTTGCATCTTGGAGACTCCCATTTGAAATGGAAACAGTCTTTTGATTCAAGGAAACAAAACTTGTAATACTTCTCAAACTCTTGATGTATCAAGATTTCTTATCTTGATTTCTGTTTGCTCATTATTTTTGGGATGATAACATGAGGAAAAGGACAGCTTGATACCCAATCTGGAGCAACAACTATGCCAAAAACTAGCCAGAAGTATAGCCGCTCTATCAGAAATAATGTTTTTGGGAACAGAATGTCATTTTACAATAAGAGAAATTAGCAAAGTTGCAAAGCTCTTAGCAGTTGAAGCACATAACGGGAGGCAGACTATATAGCCAAATGATAAAATATACATTTTTATTACAATTAATTAAAATATAAGGGGCAAATAGTGATTAGCAAAAAGCACCAAAGCACGGCAGAAGGAGATGGATATAGACAATAGTAATCCGCACATTGGTATAAACTACAGAATAAGTCTCATATATATTTCAAGGTACAGAGAGACATTTGCACGAAAAAAGGGCAATAAATGTATGAGTGGTAAATGTTAATCTATATAATCTAATATATAAAGCTGAGTGTATGTGTGTATGTATGTATGTATGTGTGTGTGTGTATGTCGGCTAAAGGAATCTGCACCGTCGCATTTACAATCACAAAATTTTGCACAAACGCCTCATGTGACTCAGGGAACATCATAGACTATGTTTTGACCGGAAAATGTAACCCCGCGCTTTACAGTTACTCTCCAAAAATCCTGCCTCCATTAGAGTCAATGGAGCTGGAAGCCACAAGTTATTATTAGCAGCTCTGATTGGAGATTCATAGTATAACAAGCTTATGTGTGAGGTAATATGATATCGGTGGAGAAGGCTAGAGACAGACAGAGACAGACAGACAAAGAGACAGAGGCAGGCACAGACAGACAGGGAAAGAGATAGAGAGAGAGATAGACAGAGAGACAGACAGAGAGACAGACAGAGAAAAAGAGACAGACAGGGAAAGAGACAGATGGGGAAAGAGACAGACGGGGAAAGAGACAGACCTGGAAAGTGACAGACAAGGAAAGAGACACAGAGATAGAGACAGACAGAGACAGGCAGACAGGGAAAGTGACAGGCAGCAAAAGAGACAGACAGAGAGTCAGACAAAGACAGACAGGGAAAGAGACATATGGGAAAAGAGACAGACCTGGAAAAGAGACAGACCTGGGAAACAGACAGACCTGGAAAAAGACAGACCTGGGGAAACAGACAGACCTGGGAAACAGACAGACCTGGAAAAAGACAGACCTGGGAAACAGACAGACCTGGAAAGAGACAGACCTGGGAAACAGACAGACCTGGAAAGAGACAGACCTGGGAAAAAGAGAGACCTGGAAAGAGACAGACCTGGAAAGAGACAGACCTGGAAAGAGACAGACCTGGAAAGAGACAGATGGGGAAAGAAACAGACGGGTAAAGAGACAGACAGATAGAGACAGACACACACAGACAGATACAGAGATCGAGACAGACACAGAGATAGAGACAGACATAGAGATAGAGACAGACAGACACAGAGACTGATACAGACAGACAGAGACAGACACACAGACACACAGAGAAAGACAGACAGTGACACACAGACAGAGATTGGGAGAGAGACAAAGAGACAGATACTATCCCGGGCAACACCCGGGTACTACAGCTACTATCACTTAAAACATAGTGCCAGTATAAAGTGCAGTTAGTGCAAATTATTAGAACACTAAGACCAATGGCAAACAGTAATAAGGATAAAACCTGATGACATCTCCTCCTGCTAGTGCTAGTGCCAGGTCCCAACGCGCATTTCAGCATGTGGTCCTCATCTAGGGGGCATGATGCTAGACCAGCAAGTAGCAACTTTAAATAACACAGGTGTCTAATGAGGAGGCACAAACACACAGCGCCAAAGTGGGTGTGTGGTACATTTCGCCAATTAGAGAACGGCTATGATTGATCAGTGCCGTGTCATCCAGGAGGCGGAGCTGGTGACATGAGCAAACATGATTGGTGATCGGTCACATGACCTGGTCCAACCCAGACAGAGACACGGTGCATCACAAACACAGCCAATCCAACTTAGCGCATGCGCATAACTCCAGTCTGTCTGTGTGCCAGGCAATAAGGGAGATTATACCGTATGAGGGAAATAGCTGAAGAGTCTAGATATGGACACAAGGTCCAGAATTCAAAAATATAAACAGAAAATGAAAACTCAAGCAAAAGAGGTAGAACCATACAATAAGAATAATTACATACAAAATAAATAACATGAGTGCAGACTGTAAGACTATATAAATGATGACATTTATACATTGGTCAAAGTAAATAAGTGCAGATGATCATTGCTAAAAAGAATATTAAATTTGTTGTGTAAATAGATATAAAATATGAATATGTGTAAATAAAAAATATGAATATGTGTAAATAAGAAAAATGGAACAAAAGCGAGAGTCATGGATGTTAAAGTGTATAAATGGTCAACTGTATTTAAAAATAGAGACAGATGTAAAAATTATATAATATGTTAAAGTGAAATAAAATCAATAAATTATTAAATATCTTAAATTGGTGACAAAATACATGGAGAAAACAGTCGATCGATGCAGTGAAGTGGATTCAAATTATTGACACAGAGGGATAAATGCTTGAGAGCTGAAAAAATAAAATTCAATTAGAGATATGAATGTAATTAAGATGAACACCTGTATCATGATTATATCATGTGACAAACAAAAACAAGGCTGCTGATCTGGAGGAACAGACAAAAGAACATGAAATTTCAGCAAATTTGGTGCTAAAATCTGGCATAATACAAACCCGAATATTTCACTATTTGCCCATCTCTAAACTAGACAAATAACACTGAGTAGTCCTATGTAACATCATAGATAACACAAAGCGATAACTTTGAGCACAGATAATGTAGTAGACGTATCTGCAACCTTATGTAAGACCACAGATAATCAAGAATGGCATGGGACTGAACACACTCTTAATGCCTTTGTATCTGATGACAGGGAGTACCATGTTTTCATCTTAGACGCCAGTGGGCAACAAAAACATGTTTCAGATTTAACTTTAGGTTAACTAGAACTTGTCTCACCTGTCAGTCAACCTGTGTTTCTGCAGAAAGCTGATCGGTGAGCCAGCTATTTAAAGGTCAAGTACTAGTTCATCTCAAGCCACCAGTTATGGGTTAATCCTGACCCTGGTGCAGTCCTTGTATTTCTACTACCTTAATCCTTTAAATTATATTCTGTTGGTGACCTCTCTGGTTTGGATCCGGCTGTAGACCCTCCACTGCTTTGTAGAGGATCAAAACGTGAAGGCCATGGTTCCAGTGGGACCAACTAAGTGGAGTAGTCTGTGTGAGAAAGCCCTTTTAAGAGCAGCCAGGTTTCCATTAACAGTGCAGGCATACAGGGTAGATATTTGCTTAGGATAGTGATTAGTCTAGAGTTCTATTATTATTATTTATTTATTTTAAAAGCACCATTAATTCCATGGTGTGGTGCACATGAAGAAGGTTTAATACATATAAAACATATATTAATAGAGTAAACAAACTAACAGTGACATTCAGGTACAGAGGTTGAGGACCCAGCCCTCATGGTAGAGATAATAGGTCGGGGTTGGAGCAACTCCAGTGGCAGTGAGGTGAGAACGAGGTTACTGCAGGCTGTAGGCTTTTCGAAAGAGATATGTTTTCAGGTTTCGTCTGAAGGTTTTAGTTGTGGGACCTAATCAGAGAAGGTGAGGCTCTAAATTTCAGAGGATGAGGATAGGAGATGCTCAGGAACAATCTTGGAGGCATTTGGCCCTGAAGCGTGAGAGGGCAAAGGAGAGAAGAAGTTCTTGTGAGGAAAGGAGATTACTTGTAGGATGCTATCAGGAGATTAGTGTAGAGATGTATGGAGAAGACAGTTTATGGTTGGCCTTGTAGGTCTTTGGTAATAATTTATACTTTATTTGCTGGGAAATTGGAAGCCAGTGAATAGATTGGCAGACTTAA
This sequence comes from Anomaloglossus baeobatrachus, assembly GCF_048569485.1. NCBI lineage: Eukaryota > Metazoa > Chordata > Amphibia > Anura > Aromobatidae > Anomaloglossus > Anomaloglossus baeobatrachus. Next base: position 143,329,639 of record NC_134353.1, on the reverse strand, counting down.
GAGATAAAGAAATAGCGAGGGGAGAGGTGAAGAAATTGTGCAGCAGAGTTAAAGATGGACTGAAGGGGTATGAGAATGTTAGTCAGGAGACCACAGAGGAGAATGTTGTGATGATGGGAGATGATAAGTGTATGTGTAGCACCCCACGGGGCAGGTGCATTTAACCTACTCATCGCCGGGCCGTCGACTGTCATCGCCATGGGCAGCCTAGCCTGGCTCCGTTGCCCCGAGGTGTACAGAGGATGGCTGGGGAAGGATGATGGGGAAAGTGGTGAGCTGTTTGTCGTGACGCCACCTGTGGTATGCGGCCAGGGAATGTCCTCCGGGGCAGATGGTAGTAGCAGCCAGGGATAGTATCGCTCTCCACAGGTAGAGCGGGCCCCGGGTAAGATGATGAGGGGAGTAGTAATGGCGGAGCGGAGCGGCAGGAACCAGTAATAAAGAGTCACAGTCTATGGTTGTGGTTCCAGGTTGTTTACTTACTTTTAGTGCTGTGCCGCTCACCTAGGTAATACTGGTCACTTGCTATGATGGGCTTCGTCGAACCCAAATCCCTTTAGAGATCAGTCCAGTTTGGTATTCGGTGGGTTTCTCCTTGTAACGCCTGTCTATGGATCCCCTGGCTTGAAGTTACGAGGCGACCTTGGGTTTCATGAGATGTACTCTTGTCTCTATCTGCAGGTGCCGCTGTTCTGATGTGGGGTCCGGCTTGATACGAGACCCCGGATCCTCTCTGTCACTGTGCTGTCGGGCGCTGTGTTGTCATGTAAGCTTGAAACTTTCCCCTTTGCCCTTCCAGGTAGATTCTGGAAAACCAACGTGAAGTATGATCTTCCCTAGGGTCCCACCGCCTTGCGTGGCATCGGTTCCGAGGGGAGCAGATTAATTCTCCCCACGGCAGCCATGTGAACGTCTCCTCCATCCCACCAGAGCACCCCTGAGATGTGACTGCTCCCTTTCTCTCCTGCTGGAGAACTCTCTTAGACTGTTTTGTTGGCTCCTGACTCCCCTTGCTGGCTGCTCCTCCTCCCTCCCAGATCCTAAGCTAGTGGGACTGGGGCCCCTGTTGAGGGCATCCTGTAAATGCTACTCTATCGGCGACCCCTTTATTACCTGACCCTAGCCCAGTTCCCAGTGCGAACAGGGCAACCGGGTACGTATTTGAGTGTGTAATGTGGTGAAACCGGGACTGACCTCCTCAGGAATCGGGTTTAGTATTACATCTTAATTTGGGTGCAATACTCTGTGGTAACTGAAGCCTCAGGGGCGCCACATATGCACTAATATTTTAGATAATAATGGGCTGAGGAAAGGATGAATTTTGGAAATATCTTTGGAGGTGGTAGGTAGTGGGTTAGGGGGAGTGAGATGGTCTATGCTCAAAGTGTTAAATCCAGGCACGTAGAGGGGCAGGGCAAAAATGTTCTTATCTTCAAATACTGGGTGAGGTATGTTTGTGTATATTTATGAGGTCTTATATATGAGTATAATCTGTGCTACCCCATCAGTATTTTCTCAAAGACAAGACTAGATCTCAGGACTTTATTTTTCTTTCTACTATTTAAGGGAACGTGTCACATGCACACATGCAAAAAAGCTATTACCTTGCAGATATGTGATTTAACTGTACATTGAACCACACTGCTGAGGAAATGAACTTCAATCCTCTCGGTGATGCCGGTGTGAGTTGATTCTCTGTTCTGTTTATGGAGAGCGGCGACTGTAATCATGCCCAGTGCCCAGTCACTGTTGACTTACTGTCAGTCAGTGCAGGGGGCAGTCACAGCCTTAGTTCTCCATACAGAGCAGTGACTGAACCTGCATCGGTGTCGCCTCCATGACTGACACCTGAATGCTGCCAGAGGATTAAAGTTAATTTCCTCCTGGCAGTGGCATTTAATGTGCATGCGCCAGGCAGGAATCAAATGCTATTAACTTGCAGATTAACCCCATGTCTGCAGGATAATATAGAGTTTTTACACATGACAGATTCACTGGAAGAACCTCAGTGATCAACTGAAATCTATGCGGAAATCTTCCAGCAAGGATGTAATTCCCTCTGCAATGGTCCAAAAGGGTTAATTAAGCATTATAGAGTTCATTTGAAATGAATGCACTAGACACATAGGTGAATGTTGAATTTATAAGTGGATATAATGGAAGTAACACAAATGTACTGTCTCAAGGAACCTTAACATACTTCTTCAAAGCAAAAATGTTTTACTAGAATAAGGCTATAACCCCTCCATCATTATTGTGACTCATTTCATAGTAAATGTAGAGTATTGTACAGTGGCTACTGATGCACTATGTAATAGTAGTCCTATCTTCTGAACAGCGTATAATGAGTTAACAATTGGAATCTAAATCATGTCATTAGATATCTATAGTGCCCTACAGATAGTCAAAAGTTGGGCGAAAAAAGAAAGGATGGCTTCAACGCCAATCAGAAAAACTCTGCTCAACAAACTAAAATCTAATGAATGACAATAAGAACATACAGTACCTAATCATTTAAATGTATTCTATAGCATAAAAGGGAATATGAAAATAGTACTAGACCTAATCTTGGTAACGATGTTTGTGTATTTGGACAATGGGCAAACCAAAGAGTATGGTAGATTATGGAGATCTTATTAAAAAATGTCTTCATAAAGGCTTAGAGCAAAATTGATGCCTTTAAATACCTTGGTATTGTTTTGTCCAATGCTATGAGATACTGGCCTTATATATGAAGTGTCAGATCTTCTGCATAGAGAAAGGCTTGAGTAATATCATTCTGACTTTCTACAGCCACTGTAAGAGATATTTAGGAGCTTACTGAATACCACTTTTTAATCACTAGTTGTCCACTTAAAAAAATAACAAATTGTACAATATTCTATAGTTAAAATACAGTAATTTATTGGGCCACCTTTGACAATTATAGAAAGGTGGCCCAACTTGTAGGTGTCCAGCTGGACCTGGATCATAGCCCTTCTTTTTCTGGCTTAGCTATTGAAATGAGCCCCTTCACACAGCACTGACTTAGAGCCTTTTTTGAAGGATCAGTTTATGTTTTCATTGATATTTATTTAGATTATATTATACTTTTACTTAATTTTTTGTAGACTGGACGAACAAACAACAAATCTTATATTTTTATGGTGTTTATTATAACACATTACCCTTTATTTTATTAGTATATCATGTAATTATCACAGTATAGCATTTTTGTTTGTTTTACTACTTTTATATAATAAAGCCATTTTAAAAATTAATTTTTCTGTCATCCTATTCTAGGAATCATAACTTTGTTATTTTTAATCAGTACCGTTTGAAGGTGGAGGGATAGAGAGGTGATCCAGCTCAACTGTGGCGAGATCCGGCATGCACGGATTGAAGATTTTATTATATTCCGGAAGCTTTGTCTTGGTACCATTTGAAGGTATTTTTTGCTTTGCTTTTTATTCCATTTCTTTGGGGGGAAGAGTACAAAAAAGGTCTGGTATGATTTTTCTTCAGCGTTCCCAATAAAAATTCTGATTATTTTACTGTTGACAGTAGTGACGCAACAATAACACTTATTTCGTCTTAATTTTAATTTAAATAATAAAAAGCATTTTACTGGTGAAAACATATGCTTTATTTTCCTATTTTTAAGTCAAACCTGGAGACTTGAATATGTTGTAGATCCTCTTGATGGTAACCTAAAAACCTTGGTGCTATAGCCATGGTCCTGTAAGAACCCTAACAGTCGATTGATTAATGTCTTAGTCATTGAGTGCTGTCTTTAGAGACTCAGGATTTCATATTTACAACATTTTAAGTTCGAAGTGCAAATCCAGCTCTACTAAGTTCTTTCCGATAAAAGCATTGTGTTATTTTTTCATTTTACTGTAAAATGCTGCAAACAAAAGAATTGTGTTCATTCGGATAAAGCCACTCGCGCGTAATTTTCGGTACATCTGTTTGCAAGACAATAAAAAGGATTGGATTTACACAGCGCTCGGTCCAGAACAGGGCTTATCCGGCAATAATACCCTTGCCCTTCACATTTTGCTTTTGTTCTCATGGTAAAATGTAAACCTCTGTGGTTAATGACCTGTATCAAATATAAGTTACATCTGACACAGCCAAAGAGGGAAAAAAGATTTCTGAACAGCTGTATGTCAAAAAAAAAACTTCTTTCCCTCAAATCATTGTCAATCAGTAAGTCAGCAGTGGAATCACAGCAGCATCAGCTGGCGAAGAAGGAAACTGCAAGGCTCTGATACTTTATACAATGTCTTCATCGCTTTCATTAAACCTGTCTTAATCAATGCACTCAGATGAGTAAACGCCATTAGGGCATAATGTTCTGTGCGCATCCCAGAGGGGAGATATAACTTCTATGTCATTAAAGCCTTAGTAGTTGTGTTTTCATTATATGTCCTCTGTGACATTACGGAATAATCATATTTACTGTATGTGTAAGATAATTATGGCAGAAGATAGAAAAACTGCAGTAGTTACATGAAAAGCTATTCTGTTATTCAATAACCCACTAAAGATGTCAATTAAGGACAGTGACTAATAACTAAATCACGGCTTCCTGCTCTGGAGAGATAAGGGTACTTTACATGCTGCGATCTTGCTAGCGAGATCGCAAGCGATCGTACCTGCCCCCATCGGTTGTGCGACACGGGTAAATCGCTGCCCGTGGAGCACAACCTCGTTAGTCCCTGTCACACGGACTTACCTGCCCTGTGACGTCGCTCTGGCTGGCGAAGGGCCTCCTTTGTAACGATTTTTGGTTTCAGAACGACCTTTCCACGGCAAACAATTTTGACCTATTTTGCGATCGTTTAAGGTCACTCGTAGGTATCACACACTGCGATCTCGTTAATGAAGCCGGATGAGCGTCACAAACACCGTGACCCTGACGATAGTTTATTAACTATATCGCAGCGTGTAAAGCCCCCTTAAGGGTATATGGGCACGTGTGCATTTTTCCTGCATTTTGGCTGCATTTCAAACTGCAGCGTCTCATTGTCAAAATGCATGCACTGTGCCTCCCCAGGAAAGTCTATGAGAAGTCAGCAAATTCCATGCACACGTTGGTTTTTGAATCGCAGCGTTTTGGATGCCAAATATTTGACAAAATCGATGCATTTCAAAAAGCAACATGTCACTTCTTTTGAGCACTTTGTTTGCATTTTCCACCCACTTTCTCTCTGTCTGTGGGAGCGCACTGTCGAAAATGCATCCAGAATGCATCCAAAATGCATCCAAAATGCATCCAAAACGCAGTGTTTTGGATGCATTTCTTTTAGGCACATGCAGTGTTTACTGCTGTCAAAGCGCGCATTTTATTTGTCAACCAAAACATACACAAGCGCACATACCCTAAGGCTGCGTGCCCACGATTATTGTTCACAGCATTTTGGACACAGCATGCTCCAGCTGAGTCCAAAACGCTGTGATGTAAATTAAAAGTATAGTGGATCGTATTTCTAGAAATCCCATGCCCACTCTGTGCGTATACAGCCCGCAGTGTAAACTGATCTGCGGTGCGTCTTTCCGAGCCACAAGCATGTCAATTGTTTGCTGCAGAGTTACAAGTGTTCTCTGCAGGGAGAACAGAAGAGAGAGACAGCAACTGTTGTGAATGTCATTCGAGTGGATGCTGGTGTGGAGCTCCCTCTCGTGGTCAGGAATGATAATGAAGCGGAGTCTGAATCTCTGACTCGTACAAGTGTTGGAATTAATTAGGAATCCAAGAAGTGCTATTGCAGACCAGCCTGGTGTATTTAGGAGAGCAGTTTCTGCTTGACTGATGCTGGTGATTAATGTTTGCTTCTACCTCTGAAGATGGCTTGGAGTTTGTCCTTCAGTTTCCTCAATTTATCCTGTGCCAGAATTCACTCCAGGTAAGTCTGCAGGTTTTCTTTACTTAATTGCTGGTTTTACACTTACGGATGTTTGTGGTTTTTTTCCATTTTGTTTTGTGTTTGTTTTCTTGTATGTGAGAATCTGTCTCTCTGCTATTTTGAGAGGGCAATTCCTTCAGCAAGAAAGGGAGTTTCTCCCTGTTCTTATTTGGATTATTTGCACTTTAGAATATTATTTGTTCTGTGATTTTGTTCTTCCCATTATATCTGCAGTTCTGTTCAAAGTGTCTGACACAAGAGTACCTGATATATTGGTGGAAAACAGTGTTGTCTTTGGGCCTTTTTTCTATCAGGAGTTTGGTATTTTTTGCAGGGTTTTTTGCTGGCCACAATCAGTTATCTTTCCTGTCCTGTTGCATCTAGTAAGTTGGGCCTCACCTTTGCTAATCTATATTTTCTATCTGTGAATTGTGTTTTCTTACATCACTGTCGTTACATGTTGGGGGCTTGCTATTCCTTTGGGGAATGCTCCGAGGCAAGATAGGATTCCTCATTTCTATCTTTGAGGTGTAGCAAGTTTCTCCGGCTGTGACGAGGTGTCTAGGTGTGTTAGGAACATCCCACTGCTACTTCTAGTGTTGTCCGATAGATAGGGGATTGCGGTCAGCTTAGTTTCCAACTACTCTTGTGTTTTTTGTTTTTTTCTGATTAATGGGATTTTTTGTGATTGTTCATGGTTACCAGTTCATAACACGCAACTGCTCGAGACCGGATAATGGGTACGGGCAGCTGCGGTCTCCTGCAGAGGAGACTTGTGGCCCCTCAGGTCAGCACCCGCCGCATCTATGACTCAACAGGTCCTCATCATGGGCACTTACCCTAACAGTCACATTCAATATTTTCATAGATAATGCTGTGAAATATAATGGAGCTACAAGAGTAAGCTGCTGGCCTCCAATGCAAAATCTCTAACGCGATTACCGCACAAACAATGTGCGATTGATACTGTAGTTTTGCCTTATTAAGTGGAAGAGGGTCTTTGGTATGGCTGTTATCCATACTTGCCAACTCTGTCATAATATTCAGGGAACACCCCAAGAAAAGGGACAACCTGTTAGACTCTCAAAAAGGTGCAAAAGTCACAGTGAATTTAGGTTTTCCTGCACCCAGGGCAAAAATTCAGTTTGGTGCCCCATCCTACACACAGCTCAATCAGGTTGAGTAGTCAGTCACTGTCATGGCTGTCTCTCTGTTACTAGAAACTTGTGAAGGGATCTGGGCCAGAGTATCTCTTTGCCATCTGAGACTCCTCACATTAAATGTATTCCCTTTCCGTTGGTGCTGAAAGGCTTAATGTCAGCTTTACTTTCCAGCAGCTTCTGACTCCTGGCCTCAGGTGTTTCCGGTTTGTGACCACTCCCTTCCCTTATATATGGTCACATCTCCCAGTAGAGGGGGATGGTTATTTTGATTCATTCTGAAGCTAGTTCTCAAGGTGGAAAGAGCTGCTGGAGCCATTGTAGTTGGAAGTGGTGTAGGCTGCTGTCCTCGTGTCTGAGTGCAGCTATGAAGCTGGGCTTTATCCTTCCGTTGTTTCCCCTGTCTGTTGTACCTTCCCTTCTTGTTGTATTAGTGCAGTGGTGGGATTAGCGTTCCACACCTGTCAACTCACTAGCCAGTGTAACCCTTGTTTGCTGTGGTGAACCCCCTGTTTGTTGGGTGTTTTGCCCCACACCACACCTTCACCAATTCTATGCATAAAAGTTACCAATTAACCTCTCATATGTAATTTGACACAGTCATGTGCCAACCAGCTGCTCTTTTATAGTCAGTCCCACAAATAAACATTTACATCTAGGTACCTTTTAGAGGACATCTTCTCTGATTGGAGTTTTTCTCTTTTCTCTTTTTTTTCCTTTTCTATCTGGTCCAGACACCATGATGACATTTCAAATCCACAGTTCGTCTCTACAGACTTCGCTCTTCCTCGGTCTTCTGCAGCACAATCCTGACATGGTGCCCTTAAAATTAACTGTGTTATAATTCTCCTAAATACAAATATCTGCTGTATGCTGTTCACCTAAATAATTGCCCATCACTTTGAACCTGCACAAAAATATTACTCCTATTATTCTTTTCTCCCCATTCTGTGTCATCATCATAACACATTCTCCCTCCACATACTGTCACCTAAGAAATTCTCCCCTGCTCATGCTATCTCCTTGCAAATTCCCAGATTCCTACTCATACTGTCTTCACAAATTTTCCCAGCCCCCAGCCCATATTGTCCTCTCACAGATTCCCAGACCCCTGCCCATACTATCTCCTCACACATTCCACTCCCTCCTGCCTATACTATCTCCTCACATGATTCCACCGTCCTGCCAATACTGTCTCCTCACATATTACCAGGCCCCTGCCTATGCTGTCTCCTCCCACATTCCCAGCCCTCTCCCATATTTTTTCTTCACACATTTCCCTCCCCGACACTTCTGCCAATACTGTCTCCTCACACTCTCCCAGCCCACCTGGCTCATACTCTCTCCTCATACATTCCCGGCCTCTCTGCCTATACTGATTCCTCGCACACTCCATGTCCCTTGCCCATCCTGTCTCCTCACACCTTCCCAGCCCTCTCCCTATACTCTTTCCTCACATATTCCTAGCCCCACATTCTCAACCCCTCTAGCCATACTGTCTACTATACAGTCACACATTTCAAGTCTCTCTCACACATTCTGTCGTCTCACACATTGTTAACCCTCCTGCCCACACTGTTTCCTCACAGATACTACCTTCTTACTGTCCGTACTGTCTCCTCCCACATTTTCCCCCTTCCTCCTGCCCATACTTACACATTCTTCCCTGCCCATACTGTCTCCTCGCACATTCCCAGCCCTCCTTTTCTATTCCATCTCCACACACATTCCCAGCCCTCTGTCCATATTGTCTGCTACACATTGAAAGGAGATGTATTGTTAAGTTGGTTGAAGGTGTTTAGATCCAGAGCTTATAACAGTTTATCAATGGGGGTACCTGCTTAGGGACATGGTCTGAACATACTATAGCTCCTGGGCAGGGGAGGAGGCAAAAGACAGTGTAACGGTGTGCCGGAGGGGCCTCGGGAGTCGCTGTGATGGCCACTTCATGTATCAGGCTAACCCCCGGCCCAGCCGTCACTATTGGGACAGGGGAATGTTTTGTGGGGCAGAGTGTGGATGGCAGGAGCACGCTGACAGACTCAGGAAAACTCCGCAGGCAGGCATCAGCTGAACCAAAAGGCATTTTATTACACATAACTTCAAAACAGTCTCGGTACACAAATCTTGCCGCGTCAAATCACAATTCCTGCCGGGGAAACTGTTCCTGTTTTCTCTGTTCCGGGGCCTTGCCCGGCTACTCTTGTTTCCTTCACCTAGGCTCACACTCCGGCTACTGCAGACTTGACCCACAAACTTCTGCTTCACCGGCTAGGCCTCTTCGGGTCCCACCTTTACACTGCTGGTTCCTGATCAGGACACTTTCCTTTTTTCTCTCTCTGGCTATTTGCCACAGTCGCTCCCACACTCTGCCCCCGTTGCTCCTTCTCCCCCGTCCCAACAGAAACTAACTCCTCTCTTCCGATTTTTTCTTCAGCAACCTCCCACCCTCCCCCTAGACTGTCCGGCTCCTCCTCTCTCCTGTACTGTTCCTATGGGGACAGCCGTCCCACCCTGACATCTAGGGGGGGGGAAACCCGTTAATACTGTAAAACACAATTAACATTAACATCTTTAGCTACCCCAGCGTGGGGTATCTTCAGGGGGAAAACTGCGCCTCCGTGCAAGGGGTCCGTCCACCCCTTACATTCCTCCCCTCTTTTTGCCTTAGCCTCCCGGCAAGGCTCATATCTGTAAGACAAAACCTAACCAGCAAGGCAATCTCTTTATAAAACTTTAAAACCTTCACATAAAAACACAACCAATGGGCACACAAGTCCGGCGATCGGAGTCCCTCCAAGGGAGCTCCCGGTCTTTGTAGCATGTTTGCCCGGAGGCCCCCAACAGGTGCTCCTGGTCTTAGCTGGTCTTCTGCCCGGAGGCTCTCCCAGCACTCCCGGTCTTTGTAGGCAGGAAGCAACAGACAATAAGATCTCCGTAACAGTCACAGAGGGAGTCTTTGCACAGTCCGGCATCAGGCTCCTTCCGGGCTCAGTAGCTTGAACGTTGCTGCAACTTTAAATCTTCACCGGGTTTTTTTTTAACAATACCGGTTCTCAACACATATATGTCCATCACCTCCGATCGCTATGGTTCACGCGGGGTGGTAGGCGCGCAGCCATTCAGCCCGCTGGGCCCTCACATATTCGGAGAGGGATTGGCCTGGCAAGCGGCGCAGCCTTCGGAACGGTTCATAATTGGCCTGTAACTCCGATTCCTCTGTCTCTGGTTTTGGCCCCTCGGCCCCCGGCGGGGGTGACGGGGTAGCTGGATGGGACGGCTGGGGACTACCAACAACGACCACCGGGTGCGTCACCATACTCTGGCGAATCGCCAATAACGCCGGTGTTCCCTTTTCCAGTTCAGTTACCGGTCCTGTAACTACTTCTGGCGACACCGCCAGAGTGTTTCTTGGCCGACAAGCTTCAGTCAGCACCGGTTTCTGCTGCGTATGTCTCCGGTACTGACATTCCTCCCACTCGATCTCCTGTTGCCACTGCGCGGCCTCCTGGGCAGTGGGCATCTGGGTCACCCCTACGGCAAATAGGCCCCGGCATCCCACTTCTCTCCGGAACTTCACTTTCTCCCCCGGGTACAGAGTATGGAGACGTTGGGGTAACCCCTCAATGTCCAGATTGACCCGATTATAAAAAAAGTGATCCCCGGTCTCATCGTCGTCTATAAACCCGTATCCCTCGGCCTGATTAAACTTGACCACGGTGCCAATGCTACACTGCCGGTCAAATTTTTCACTAAGGGGTCCGGCCATCATCTCCCTGGCCACGGTCTCGGCCAGAAGCCTTTCTTGCACCGGGTCTATCTCAGGCGGCGGGGACTGTCGTCGGGTTAGGGGCGCCGGCTTTACCGGCTCCCAGAAAAATCCCCACTCATCTTCTTCAAGCTCCGGGACATGTTGCTCTCCTGGGGCCGGAACTTCTGTGGGGGTTGGAGGTCCTACCTTGGCTGGCGTAACCACCTCCGGACTCTGGAGGGGTGTTCCCAGTGTCTCGCTTCCCGGCTGCAGTTGAGTCTTGTAAGTGGCTCGGACTTCCGTGGATGTTTCACCGGTCACGGCATCCCACGAAGTGACCCACGTAACTTTTGCAGGCCGCTCCGGACCTCCTGGCACAGCCGGTAACTTTATGGTAAGTGCCTCCTCGGCTACGCTCTGCCTCGGGCGTCTTCTTCACCAGCGCCCGCTGCAGCTCGCTTCTTCGTCTGCGTCTCCATTTTACTTAGTGCCAGCTGCTGAGTTGGCGTCTCCTGTACAGGCACCGGGGAAGGTGGAGGCGGGCCTTCCTTTCCCGCTCTTGTATACACTCCACCCCTAGCCTCACTCACCAGGTCAACCCAGCATAGGCGATGCCTCTTTTTTTCTGTAACGCCGCCCACGTCTCTAGTCTTCAGCAGCATCTTGGGGCCAGTACCTCCCCTCTTTGGGCGGCGCTCTCTGCACTTCTTTTTCTTCGCCGGCCAGCTCAGGGTTTTTTGTTTGGCGCCAATTTTCCGCGCACTCACTGTGTTCGTGAAGACGGCGGCCATCTTAGCGCCGTCTTGCGACTGGTCCAACGCCTTAGGCACCACTTGATCTTCACATTCTTGGATCGGGACCCTCCGCAGATAGTCCGGATCCTGCCGACTACGCCACTTGTAACGGTGTGCCGGGGGGAGCCTCGGAGTCGCTGTGATGGCCGCTTCATGTATCAGGCTAACCCCCGGCCCAGCCGTCACTATTGGGACAGGGGAATGTTTTGTGGGGCAGAGTGTGGATGGCAGGAGCACGCTGACAGACTCAGGAAAACTCCGCAGGCAAGCATCAGCTGAACCAAAAGGCATTTTATTACACATAACTTCAAAACAGTCTCGGTACACAAATCTTGCCGCGTCAAATCACAATTCCTGTCGGGGAAACTGTTCCTGTTTTCTCTGTTCCGGGGCCTTGCCCGGCTACTCTCGTTTCCTTCACCTAGGCTCACACTCCGGCTACTGCAGACTTGACCCACAAACTTCTGCTTCGCCGGCTAGGCCTCTTCGGGTCGCACCTTTAAACTGCTGGTTCCTGATCAGGACACTTTCCTTTTTTCTCTCTCTGGCTATTTGCCACAGTCGCTCCCACACTCTGCCCCCGTTGCTCCTTCTCCCCCGTCCCAGCAGAAACTAACTCCTCTCTTCTGATTTTTTCTACAGCAACCTCCCACCCTCCCCCTAGACTGTCCGGCTCCTCCTCTCTCCTGTACTGTTCCTATGGGGATAGCCGTCCCACCCTGACATCTAGGGGGGGGAACCCGTTAATACTGTAAAACACAATTAACATTAACATCTTTAGCTACCCCAGCGTGGGTTATCTTCAGGGGGAAAACTGCGCCTCCGTGCAAGGGGGTCCGTCCACCCCTAACATTCGTATACAGACATTACAGCTTCAGGTACATATCAATATCAGGAGTACACAATGTGACAAAGTTTCACATTTATGGGGCTTTCTCTGAGATACATATACCAGTACAACTTTCCATTTCAGCTAACACGACTTATCTTTTTTAATTTACATGAAAGATAATCATTTCCATCTTGTTATTTGATCCAATAATTATATGCAGCTTCTGGAATACATTAGCATGAATATGTAAATGACTATATGGTGTGAACACATGCGATAGTCCATTCATATGAAGTTAATCAATTCACAGTTATATTCACATTAGTGAAAAGAATGAAGAGAAAATTACTAATGCCCATAATAAATGCCCCCATTACATGGTTTATATCAGCCTTTATGTCTTTACAGCCATGACCATTATGACAATATAACATCTTACATATGACAAGTTAATTAAAGTTCTCTCTTCATCTCTAGCTGTACATTGCATTGCCCAGTGAAATAGACATGCCAATCCAGATAACACTACCAGTCATATTGGTGAATGTAAAACACTGGGCACTGTAGCTGGTACATGTGTAATCATACTGGTATGACAGACATTTATATGGGCAGTTTGGAGAATAGAATATCTAGAGCAATAATTTCTGGGTCCAATTTTTATTATTATCATTATTATTCAATTTATGTTTGCTTACTGTGAATGTTAGGACTCATAGTCTGTAGCGGAATTTTTTAGTTTTGGTGTTTGTGATCAGTGGGGATTACTGACTAGTAATGATGAGCAAGCACTACCATGCACGGGTGCTCGGTACTCGTAATGACCAGTTAATGCTCAGACTGACGTGACTCGAGTACCTGAATATAATGGAAGACATTGGAGATCTTGACCATTTTTCAGAAAAGAGACAGGTTCTGTAATGCTAAGATATGTGTAACAATTAATTTGGGAATATAGGCGACTTCTTTTTGTTGGGTCCCTATCAAACTAATGCCACTCTTTGGGTTAAAAAACCTACATCAGTCTTTTTCTTAGATTACAGGGTTATGCCTTCTGATTGAGCACTCCTGCTCCTCAGCCTTAGGCGATTTTAATTCTGCATTAGCAGGTTCCTATCTGCCCATATATTGTAGGTTTTTTAACCCAAAGAAAGGAATTAGTTTCATAGAGACCCAACAATGAGAGGTCGCCTTGACATTGGCTGTTGGGCTCACATAAAACTGGACATTTTTGTGTGCTAAGTATCTCATTTTTTACATGTTTTCCATAGCAGTAATTCATGTCTATATTCCCATATTCATTGTTACACATATCTTAGCACTACAGAGTGCAACTGTCTCTTTTTGTTACTATTAGTAATTGTAGATTTACTTAATTGAAATGTGATGGAAACAATTTTTTCTCTCAATCAATTTAATGATTGCTTTCATTACGTTCACACACCTTCAAACTTAAATACATGCTTATATACTTAAAAGTTCCAAAAAAGCTGTAAATTTCCACACTGGAAAAAGAATGTGCTAAAGAACTAATCAAATTATATTATTCAAGAGTGAATATTTCTGTGTCAAATGATATTATTAGCATTTATTAATTCTCAATTTATAAGCGCTTCTTCAACTGCACAGCCAGGTGTCTACTATATTGCAGATTTCACATCACATTTGTCATCAGTCTTAACTATTATGAGCCAATAAGGTCCCCTTGTGGCTTCAGGAAGCCCAAATTTTACCAATTGGTGGACAGAAGTTGACAGATGGCACACAATGGATTTTATAATAGGAAAATGTATTACAACTTGCACAAACTGTTTTGAGCACAGCAGATTTTTCTAGGACTTTGACCCTCTGACAGTCCCTATAAAAGATGGATGCTCGCTTATTTCCACTTTGCCCTGTCATCAGGGTTGTCATCTACACTTCCATGGGTCCCAGCGGGAGCCTCCTACTACCTTGAAGGATCTTCAAAGGTATATGCATACCTGCTAATATTGCTACCTTAAGTAGTACAATTTTTTACTCACTACTCATTAGGAAAGTAGACTTAGGCTTGCTTGCTATTGGCCTTTAATATTTGAAGAAGCAGATTAAAGGGAACCTGTCACCAGATTTGGGGCCTATAAACTGCAGCCACCACCAGTGGGATTTATATACAGCATTCTAACATGCTGTATATAAGAGTCCAGGCCGCTGTGTAGAACGTAAAAATCACTTTATAATACTCACCTAAACGGTCGCTGTGGTGGAGTTGGGTCATATGGGCACATACTCTTTCGGCCATCTTTGTCGTCCTCCTTCTGAAGCCGGGGTGCAGGACGCGTCCTACATCATCCACACTCGCCGGCATTGAAGTCCTGTGCAGGCACACTTTGATCTGCCCTGAGCAGGGCAGATCAAAGTATTGTAGTACGCCTGCGCAGAACCGGCGCGTGTGTATGACGTAGGATGCGTCATGCACACAGACTTCAGAAGGAGGACAAAGATGGCCGAAAGAGGAGGCGCCGGCACTGGAGAACGGAGACACCCATATGACCCAACTCCACTGCAGTGACCGTTTAGGTAAGTATTATAAAGTCATTTTTACATTCTACACAGCAGCATGGGCTCTTATGTACAGCATGTTAGAATGCTGTAAATAAGAGCCCCCTAGTAGTGGCCTCAGCTTATAGGACACAAATCTGCTGACAGGTTCCCTTTAAGGGTAGCTAGGGCCCAAAGCAGTTTATAAAGTGTAGGCTCCCTTAATCACCTGATGTGTCATGTAACATATCAATAGACAGTGGGGGTCATGTAATAGGCAACATGATAAACACACAGGCGCTGTGGTGTTTTTTTTGCAGATAGTGGGGATTGTGTAGAGCGCGGCAGCAAATATTTTTTTTCCTCATGGACAGTACTATACATATTAAGGAAGGACATTCTGTAATAATCAACAGTGAGAAGGGCAGAAATTGTGTAACAAGGGATGCAACTGTACATAAGAAGAGAGGACACCATGTAATAAGGAATGGCACTATAGCTAAGAAGAAAGGACTTGATGCAATAATGGCACTATACATAATATTATACAATTTTTGTATTTTTATTTTAGATCCACTGATTTTTTCTGCTGGCACTCTTCTGGAACCACATTTCTGACATTGAACATCGACATGGATTTTTTTCATATATTGATTATCTTCCTTCTTGTGCCACGACTGAGACATCTGAAGCAATATTGTATTCTCTGTTATACTTATGTTTTTTCACCAGTGTCACTGTGTTTATATTCATATTTTCATTTCTATCATGGAGTTATTGTATAATGATTATTTCCCTCTTGTGCCACGACTAGGAGATCTCAATTTACATTGAACATCTTGTGACATGAAGTTTATGTATATTATATACTGGTCATTCCTCTCCTGTGCCACGACTTGGGATGTTTTTTGTGATATTGAATAATCTGTGCTACAGTATATGATCTCCTTATGTGTTATACTGTTCATATTTATTTAGTTTAACTTTGATATGGAACTCATGTATTATGCATTGATTACCTTCCTCTCTGTACTACGACTATGACACTTGAATTAATATTGAGGGTTTGATGTTATAATATATGTCTTTTTATCAGTGGCACATTGTCTATAATTACCTATGTATATCCTTGACATTTATCATGTATCTTCCTCTTGGGTCACGGCTAGGACCTTTGAAGTTACATTTAAGACTTTATGTCACAGTTGATGTTCTCTTATTACTGTTACATTGCATATTTACTTATCCTTGTCTTCTTATGCTCGCTCCCGCCTCTCCTCCCCCCGTCGGCGCGGCTGCATCAGTGACCTGCTGGCCCGGCTCTGTCGGCGTCATCATCACCTGCGCGCATGCGCGGTTCGCGGGTGACGCGTCCCCGCTTTCCGCGCTTGCGCGCTACCTAACAACAACAACAAAAAAAAAAAAGGGGGCGTTGACTGCTGACGTTGCTGGTTACCGGCCGCGATTGGTCCGGCCGCGCTGACAGAGTGGGGGTGGAGCAGCTGGAGCATGGGAGCACCATGTATAAAAACACATGGCTGCTTCACAGTGTTCCACCTCCTCCTGAGGAAATAATCTTATAGCTGAGATTGTGAAATGTATATGTAGGGGCTCTCTCCGGGGGGTCTGCTCTGCTGCTTATCAGGCCTGCTTTGTGCACTTATGGGTATGTTTACTTAACTGGCTGGGATTTTATTCATGCATTCATGTCTTTGTACTTAATCTGACTGTTCATTGGCATCCAATTAGCACCTTGGTGGCTAAACCTGTTTATCTGTTTATAGCTTTTTGACTGTTTAAGGCTAGGTTCACACACTGCGTTTTTTTGACGCTGCGTTTTTGTGCGTTTTTTGCGGCAAAAACTGCACAAAAACGCACCCGCGGCAAAAAAACGCGGCAAAAAACGCACGCGTTTTTCCGCAATTTGGTGCGTTTTTGCTCACTGCGTCTTTATGCGTTTTTTATCAGTGAACAAAAAAAAAGGTCTGATGTCATTTCCTTCTTCAATGTGTTATTCATTCTCCACTAGTGTATGCAGAAGAGCAGACAGCTGCAGAACTACAAGGCTCAGCATACTCCATCCAATAGTGTATGCAGGAGAGCAGACAGCAGCTGCAGAACTACAAGGCTCAGCATGCTCCATCCAGGACTGTATGCTTGAGGGAGAGTCAGGGGGAGCAGACCTACAAGGCTCAGCATCCTCCATCCAATAGTGTATGCAGGAGAGCAGACAGCAGCTGTCGAACTACAAGGCTCAGCATCCTCCTTCCAGGACTGTATGCAGGATTTCTTTGCCACCCCCAAACAAAAAAAATGACGTGGGCTTCGCCATATTTTTGTATGCTAGCCGGGTACAGCAGGCAGGTACGGGCTGCCCCCAACCCCCAGCTGCCTATTTGTACCCGGCTGGGAACCAAAAATATAGAGAAGCCCTTTTTTTTTTTTTTATTTCATGAATTTCATGAAATAATTTTTAAAAAAAATGACGTGAGCTTCGCCCAATTTTTGAGTCCAGCCGGGTACAACTAGGCAGCTGGGGATTGGAATCCACAGTGCAGGGTGCCCATGCTTTCTGGGCACCCCCGCTGTGAATTGCAGTCCCGCAGCCACCCCAGAAAATGGCGCTTTCATAGAAGTGCCATGTTATGGCGCTGTATCCAACTCTTCCAGCTGCCCTGATGCCGGGTGGCTCGCTGGGTAATAATGGGGTTAGGGCTAGCTGTATAGCTGGCCCTAAGCCCGAAATTCATGGTGTCACACTAATATTAGACATGGCCAGCATGAATTTCTAGTAAAGATAAAAAAAAAACACAACACACAGAAAAATATTTTTATTAGAAATAAAACACAACACAATTAGTGATTCCATCTTTATTGAAATAAAGAACCCCCCCTCCGCAGTAATCCTGGGTCAGGGTCCCGCGCCGTCCAATCCGGATCCAATATCATCTGATCGGTTTGCTGGAAGGCATACCAATCAGATGATGTGACAGGTTCAAGTGCCTGAATCCCATCACACATCAGCTGATTGTATAAAAGCCGTTTATACAATCAGCAGATGCATCGGTGCAAAAGAAAAGAAAAAAAAAAAAATACTCACTTATGTGCTGTTACCGGCAGCTCCTGGAGCGATAGGGCGGGAGTCTGATCCCGTCCGATCGCTGCAGCAGCTGCCGGTAATCAGGGATGAAGTCTCCTGACGCATCCGCTGATACCGGCCGGGCGCCCGCGTCACCGCGATACTTACGATCACCTGATGCGTCAGGTGACTGCATCAGGTGATCCATCGCCAGGTCCTGCATCCATCGGAGGTTTCCCGGCCGTCTGCACACAGCCGGAGCGGGAGCGGCGGTACCTGGAGGAGATGGGAGCGGGCATGGCACCGGGAGTCTGCAGACAGGTGAGTATAACTTTTTTTCTACTGTTAACTTTTGTTTTCGCAGCCGCTTCCACCTCCTGCCTGTACATGGCGCCGCACGGCAGCATACATGCCCAGGACGGGAGGTGGAAGTGGCGGCGGCGGTACCGGGAGGATTCACGCTTCTGTATTTACTGACAGAAGGAATCCTCTTCCTGTACATGTCACTTTACTACCCACCTCCTGCGTTTATAGCTGCGTTTTTGGTCTTAGAAATGCACCAAAACGCAGCTATTTGCGTTTCTCATTGCGTCTTTCAACATCCCATTGAAGTCAATGGATGAAAAGCGCAGTGAAAAACGCGGGAATAATTGACATGCTGCGTTTTTGTGGCACCACAAAAACGCAGCTGAAAAAAAACGCTGTGTGCAGACAGCAAAAATGAAAACTCATAGACTTTGCTGGGGAAGCAAAGTCATGCAGTTTTCTGAGCAAAAACGCACCCGAAAACTGTGCAAAAACGCCGCGAAAAACGCACTGTGTGAACTTACCCTAACTGTTTGACTCTGTCACCGCAGAAGTTGCTGTTTCACCAGCATCTGTATTAAGCACTGTTTATTAGTGATTAGTGAACCTTGAATCCTATTTTATATATTTAATATATCTCTGTTATTTCAGAGTATACACTTTTATCATTGTGCTTATCCAGTGCTGGTTTTTACCATCTGTCTATGTGTAACAATTGTCAAAATTTTACACCATGCTCTTTATGTGCAGGATGCCTTGTTCATGTTTTTGACCCAGTCTGTTATTTATTTATTCATTTTACTTGTGCCCTATATGTAATTGTCATCTAGTACATCTATATTTTATCTGCCGGCCTGTTTTTGCCGCTGATTCCTTTGTGCCAGTTGCTTTTTATTAAACATATTTGCACTTTACTCCTTGTCCTCCAGTCCTTGTTTGATGTTCAGAGTGTGCTCAGACAGGTGCCATGCAGTGGCTTTCCTGCTTCTTTTTCATTGTTTGTTCCTCTTGCATATTAACTAATTTTTCTGTGGTTTCCACAGCTGACTCCAGTCTTACCATGGACTTTCGCTCCCATGATGAATCGTGGTTGATCGTGCTAGATAAAACACTGGCTGAGGTTGGCGGCACTGCAGTGGAGACGGGAGGAGAGAGCGCATTGTCTGAAAGTGTGCAAAACTATAGATCCTTACTTCAGAAACGTACCAGGGCTTGGTGGAACAAGGCGTTTCTCACCAAATATCTACAAATGGGGCTCATTCCACGGGGCCTACGGGTACAAGTGTGTCCCTCATTTCAGGTTGATAATTTATCCATCAGAACGCGATGGGAGGATTTTTCCAGTGCCTGTTCGAGAGGGTTTTTAAATCTTCTCATTGAGCTTGACACAGCCTCGATTTTGGAAATGGAGACAGAGATGGAAAAATTACTTATTACCATTAAGGAGAATATGTCGAGCGATGCCCTATCTAAATTCACTGCACAGAATGAAGCTGATCTGCTACGCTGGGAAAAAGAAATAAAAACCGTAAAAATAAAAAAATTTTCACGTGATCAAAATGATTTTCAGCTAAATCGTGTTTATAAATGGCGCTCCAAAACTCTTGGACGCCGGTCAAGATCACGATCTTTCTCCAGGACGAGGGGAACGAGTGCAGACAGCGGACGTACCTTTCCTGGCCCCAGTGAAACTGATGAATCTGATGCAGAGATTGGCCATTCTAGTAGTATCGTCACGAGCTTTAAGTCAAGACAACAACCCTCTAATGTGAATAAGCGCAGAACACCTCAGGTAATTAATATGTCTCAACATCTCCTCTCCACTTCCCAAATCGATGTGCTGTCAAGGGGACTTTCCTTCTCACCATCTAATGCCTTCCATTGTTTTACAGCGGTAAAAGATTTATATATTTTTGCACGGAAAGTAATTCTCACCAAATTACATAATAGACGTACACAACATTTTTCTGGACCATTGGATTTGAGGGAACAACAGGCCATACAGGATCTTGAGGAGCTGCTGGATGAAGCCGCACCAAGCACCTTAGGTGAGTTTCCATCCTGTGCTATGCCCAGATCAACAAGGTTTCCCCCTTTGTCTGTTTGCCCGGCCGTTGAGATATTCACTAAACTTGTGATATCCTATTTTGAACATCTGTCCAGGAGACGTCGGTATGACAATTTAACTCATGCCGAGAGATTGGCAATCGAGTCCTTGGACAAACTTGATGACATCGTAATAAAGCCTGCAGACAAAGGGGGTAACATTGTGATCTGGCCAGCCATTATGTATGAGAAAGAGGCGCTTCGCCAATTACGTGATAAGTCCACTTATGCTAAGCTCCCCTGTAGCCCCACTTCCACCTTTTCTGCTCAACTTCAGGTCATCCTCGGCAAGGCTTGTGATCAAGGGATCATTAGTAAACAGGTAGTGGAGGGACTCACGGTACGTTTTCCTAAAACACCTACTTTTTATTTGCTGCCTAAAATCCACAAAGATGCCCTTTGTCCTCCTGGTCGTCCCATCGTGTCCGGCATTGAGGGGCTGTGTCAACCTATATGTCAATTTATTGACTATTATTTGAAACCTTTGGTTGAGACACTCCCCTCATATGTCCGTGACACGACGGACGTTCTTAGGAGGATAGATGGCATCTTTGTGGACAATAACACTCTACTTGTTACGGCAGACGTTGAGTCCCTCTACACCTGTATTCGCCACGAGGATGGCCTGAAGGCTGTTGAATATTTTTTGTCAACTTCCAGTCGGGATGGCCCTTTGTGTGACCTAATCCTTGAGTTGCTCCGTTTTGTCCTCACCCATAACTTCTTTTTATTTAAAGATGTACACTATTTGCAGCAGCGCGGCACTGCCATGGGCGCAGCCTGCGCGCCTTCGTACGCAAACCTCTTCCTAGGTTTCTGGGAGAGGGGTTTGCTTTGCGACGGGGGCGGGCCGGCCGATGCCCATGTGCAGTGCTGGCTGCGGAACATTGATGATTTGTTTATTTTGTGGACGGGCAAGACGGAGCAACTCGACGAGTTCATGGAACGACTTGGCATGAATTCTTTTGGGATTAAACTAACCCATAAATATGATAGTAGGTGTCTGGATTTCCTTGATATTGATATTCAAATTGGTGAAGATAGGAAGATCCAGACTAATGTCTACCGTAAGACGACTTCGGTTAACTCCCTCCTTCATGCCTCGTCGTTCCATGATCAGTGCACTATTCGGGCCATCCCCACTGGTCAATTTTTACGTATGAAACGTATCTGCTCGTCTGACTCTCTGTTTGAGGAACAGGCGGCAGATTTACAAATTCGGTTTCAAGAGCGGGGCTACAGCAATAGGAGTATTAAGCGGGCTTATCTACGAGCGAAGCATACCCCTCGATCCACTCTTTTATATAGTAGTGGGGCGAAATCCGGCGGTTCCTCAAATCCTAGCCAAATCCGTTTTATTTCCACCTACAATCACGAGTGGTCCAATATGCGATCTATTTTGAGCAGGCACTGGAATGTTCTCCTTTCTGATTCTGTTCTATGTGACCTTTTACTCAAAAGCCCCTCAATGACGCCTCGCAGGTCATGTAATTTACGTGACATGCTTGTGCGGAGTCACTACGTTCCTAATCGACCCACCACCTTTCTTGACCTTGGTACCCCCCTTAGGGGCTGTTTCCCTTGCGGCCATTGTCTGGCCTGCAGCAATGTTCTTCGGATTTCTTCCTTCACCTCTGCTGATGGTTTGCGCAGCTTCGATATACGCCACTATGTATCGTGTGGTACCAGCAACGTGGTGTATTATGCCACGTGCGGGTGCCACATGATATATGTGGGCCTTACTAGTAGGGAGCTGCGCAAGAGGGTGAGGGAACATGTGAGGGACATTGCTGCCGCCCGGACAGTGGTTGACATTTCCACTCTTAAAACCCTCCCTCGCCACTTTCGTGTTTTTCATGACTGTGATCCAACATCCCTGAAAGTCAGGGGTATTGATGTTATACATGGGGGGGCGAGGGGTGGGAATATACGCAAAATACTCGCCCAACGTGAAACACGCTGGATTTATACCTTAGGTACACTGTCCCCGAGGGGGCTTAATGAGCATCTGAGTTTTGCGCCTTTCTTAAGATGACTGCTCTCTTCTCTGACCTTCCTGGTTTTTGTGCCTTGTTTTTAATGTTATACAATTTTTGTATTTTTATTTTAGATCCACTGATTTTTTCTGCTGGCACTCTTCTGGAACCACATTTCTGACATTGAACATCGACATGGATTTTTTTCATATATTGATTATCTTCCTTCTTGTGCCACGACTGGGACATCTGAAGCAATATTGTATTCTCTATGTTATACTTATGTTTTTTCACCAGTGTCACTGTGTTTATATTCATATTTTCATTTCTATCATGGAGTTATTGTATAATGATTATTTCCCTCTTGTGCCACGACTAGGAGATCTCAATTTACATTGAACATCTTGTGACATGAAGTTTATGTATATTATATACTGGTCATTCTTCTCCTGTGCCACGACTTGGGATGTTTTTTGTGATATTGAATAATCTGTGCTACAGTATATGATCTCCTTATGTGTTATACTGTTCATATTTATTTAGTTTAACTTTGATATGGAATTCATGTATTATGCATTGATTACCTTCCTCTCTGTACTATGACTATGACACTTGAATTAATATTGAGGGTTTGATGTTATAATATATGTCTTTTTATCAGTGGCACATTGTCTATAATTACCTATGTATATCCTTGACATTTATCATGTATCTTCCTCTTGGGTCACGGCTAGGACCTTTGAAGTTACATTTAAGACTTTATGTCACAGTTGATGTTCTCTTATTACTGTTACATTGCATATTTACTTATCCTTGTCTTCTTATGCTTGCTCCCGCCCCTCCTCCCCCCGTCGGCGTGGCTGCATCAGTGACCTGCTGGCCCGGCTCTGTCGGCGCCATCATCGCCTGCGCGCATGCGCGGTTCGCGGGTGACGCGTCCCCGCTTTCCGCGCTTGCGCGCTACCTAACAACAACAACAAAAAAAAAAAGGGGCGTTGACTGCTGACGTTGCTGGTTACCGGCCGCGATTGGTCCGGCCGCGCTGACAGAGTGGGGGTGGAGCAGCTGGAGCATGGGAGCACCATGTATAAAAACACATGGCTGCTTCACAGCATTCCACCTCCCCCTGATGAAATAATCTTATAGCTGAGATTGTGAAAAGTATACCTTGGGGCTCTCTCCGGGGGGTCTGCTCTGCTGCTTATCAGGCCTGCTTTGTGCACTTATGGGTATGTTTACTTAACCGGCTGGGATTTTATTCATGCATTCATGTACTTAATCTGACTGTTCATTGGCATCCAATTAGCACCTTGGTGGCTAAACCTGTTTATCTGTTTATAGCTTTTTGACTGTTTAACTGTTTGACTCTGTCACCACAGAAGTTGCTGTTTCACCAGCATCTGTATTAAGCACTGTTTATTAGTGATTAGTGAAACTTGGATCCTATTTTATATATTTAATATATCTCTGTTATTTCAGAGTATACACTTTTATCATTGTGCTTATCCAGTGCTGGTTTTTACCATCTGTCTATGTGTAACAATTGTCAAAATTTTACACCATGCTCTTTATGTGCAGGATGCCTTGTTCATGTTTTTGACCCAGTCTGTTATTTATTTATTCATTTTACTTGTGCCCTATATGTAATTGTCATCTAGTACATCTATATTTTATCTGCCGGCCTGTTTTTGCCGCTGATTCCTTTGTGCCAGTTGCTATTTATTAAACATATTTGCACTTTACTCCTTGTCCTCCAGTCCTTGTTTGATGTTCAGAGTGTGCTCAGACAGGTGCCATACAGTGGCTTTCCTGCTTCTTTTTCATTGTTTGTTCCTCTTGCATATTATACATAATATATGTAGTTTTACAAACAAGACTCCAATCATCTCCTGCTGGAGAGACAGTAAAGATACAGGAAAAAATACAGGGTGATTAACTTGCTAGTTTACTTTATCCAGAAAAATTGTTGTAACTTCTAAACTAGATATACTGTACTAAACTTTGGACTGAGTACACTTTGGTTCATAAGAAATTGGTGTTTTAAAGCAGATGTTGAAAATGTCAACCGTTCACATCTTACTAACCCTGCACTTTGACTGTATTCTGCAGAACGTCTGGGCTTATTGCCTGAATTTCTTGCTATACTGTATGTGCTCCTGGAGTGCCTGTAATTTTGTGGATTGTTAATGTACACCAAACGTTTCAAATGCCCCAAAGAAAAAAAATCTGAAGGTGCTAAATCAGGCAATCTTGGTGGCCAAAGTCCTTGGAAATTACTCTCTCATCAAAGAGGGCTTCAACCTCTGTCATGATGACAATCAACGTGTGACATATTGCACCATCTTGCAGGAAGAAGTCCATTCTAAATTCCCCTTCATCGAGTTGTTCTATGAAGGGGTTTGGAAGATTTCCATGTATACCACTATTGTCACTGTTGCTTCATAAAATATGGGGCTAATTATGCGTTGCCTGGAAATGGTACAACAAACACTAACTTTTTCTGGATGATGTCACGTCTCGTGAAGTGCACATAGGTTGTCATCTGCCCAAATATAAGTGCTTTGTGAACTGACATAGCCATAGAAATGGAACCAGGCTTCTTCCGTGTAGAACATATAATCCAATATGTTTTCTTTTTCAGCAATGAAGGTCTGGAACCACTGACAGTAACAAATACTTTTCTCTCGATTGTACCTTTTCAATTCCTGAATGACAGTAACTCTGTACATCCGAACACGAATTTTCTTGTCCACTCATTGACATGTGGAATATGACATGCCTGCTTCTTGGGAAAGTGTCAAGCTTGCCAGGTGTAGCAAGTGTAGAAGGGTGCTTCAAACCTACGTGCGTCTGAAGCACAACAAAAAACACAAGAAAAGGGGGCACCGAGGACAAAAAAAACAACAGGAGGCTCTGGAACCAGTGAGGGGGTAGGTGGGCACCTCCTAACCTCACATGCAGCTGTCCCTCCTCTCCTCACCAGTCCCTATAAAGTCTCTACAACTGTTGCCAAACAGGAACCTGAGACCCTCGAAAACCCCTATAGTAGCCCTGACGTGTGAAGGGCAGGGCTGCAATAACAACACACCAGGGAAGTAAAGACAAACAGCGGGAAAAAAACAACCAAAAGTATATAGCCTGAGCACAGAAAACTTTTACTGCAGAACCTTCCTCCAAGGCGGCCAGAGACCAAACGACTTTGTATCTTCAGCAGGGATCGCTGGGATACACCACTATTTAACCCTGAAGGGTGGGACTTATTCACTAATCACAGAATACATTGTTTGGACCAGGGGCACACTGCCCACAGTGGCAGACCAAGCGGCCGCTATGGAGCCCGTTAGTCAAGGGGCCAGTGTCGGAAGAGGCAATATATGCAAATAGAAGAAACTACAAAAGGGCCTGTGCAGAGAGTGGGCACAGCAAAATGGGGCATGTCGTGCAAGAAGAGAGGCACGCTGACAAAATGCATTCCCACACTGTGATTGGCTCACTGGCTGTTGTCTCTGTTCCCCTGCACTGCACACTCCAATGGTGAGTTCTCATCTGTAAACAAGAGCGGACTGGCCGCACATCATACAAGGGACAACAGTGGAGGATGCACAGGATCATTTAGAATATGTCTTCTGCTACCTCCATTAGGTCAAAGCAGAGGATGGGTTAGGAGGCTCACGGGACAGCACAGGGGCAGAGGATGGGGGAGAAGGATCACAGCATGGGATAACACAGGATCAGAGGACAGGGCAGGAGGCTCACAGGACAGAAGATGATGAGGAAGGTGACTCACAGCATGAGACAGCACAGGAGCAGAGGACAGTGGAGGAGGCTCACAGCACAAAACAGCATAGGAGCAAAGGATGGGGGAAGAGTCTCGAAGCCGGGAAAGCACAGAAGTAGAGGATGGGGAGGAGGCCCACAGCACGGGACGGCACAAAAGCAGAAGACAGGGAGGAGTCTCACAGCATGGGACAGCACAGGACCAGAGGATGGGGGAGGAGACTCACAGCACGGGGTAGCATATGGAAAAGGAGGTTGACAGCATGGGACAGCACAGGAGCAGAGGATAGGGGAGGAGTCTCACAGCACTGGATAGCAAAAGAGTAGAGGACAGGGAGGAGGCTCACAGCATAGGAAAGCACAGAAGCAGAGGAATGAAGTAGGTGGCTCACAGCATGGAACAGCACAGGACCAGAGGGTGGGGGTGGAGGCTCACAGCATTGGACAACACAGGACCAGAGAATGGGGGAGGAGACTCACAGCATGGGCCAGCGTATGGGGGAGGAGGCTCACAGCATGGGACAGCACAGAAGTAGAGGATCGGGAGGAGGCTCATAGCATGGGACAGCACAGCAGAAGCAGGAAGCTGTTATCAGCCTTTTCTGTGTTGTGTGTCCCTCCTGCAAAGTGGTTTCTGCAGCCCCTTTTCAGCTGATCCCTAAAATTTTTGGTCAGTGGTCAACCTCCACGGCACCTGGGATAAGGAGAGTTACATATAAATCCCATATAACCCCTATAAAAGATAATCTTTTTTGAAAATAGTTAAAACCCATCAATGCTAATACCCAAACAAATATCAGCAGAGTTCAAAGGTACAATGAATGTAAGACAGAAGCTAGAAAATACATCCACATTTGGAACTACTACATGAGAAAAAAGGGGCCAATTACAACCATGTGCTAATCCTAAAGCTCTGTCTTACCTAGGAACAGAGGGTTTGATGCCCTAATGTTTGTTGGCGACCCCGTTCAACGTCATCTTTACCTGCACCAGTTAACTGAATCAAAATAATGGGTATAATATAAAAGTGATATCAATACCCCAAACATACATTGCATTAAGCATAACAATCATTTAAAATCCCTAATAGAAATTAGAAAAAATGCAAGAGATAATATGGGACTACTGATACACCAATGAGCAAAAAACATAATCCGGGTTCATCTTATGACAAACTATATACACGGTAGCCACGTTATATTGTGCCATGCCCGATAACACGAACAGGATCTTTTTTATGATGTAGTGCAAATAATGCACAACTCAATCAAGATTTGTCTATAACAAACAAAGTGCACAAAGCCTGGTGCTACAAAAGATGAAAGAAAGATGAAAAATGATTACTTCCCTCTGTAGTGCGGATACTGCACAACCTTACAAGAGAAAAAAGAGGGTTTTTCAGCTGACCTTCTCCTGTAGAGGGTCTATTGTACAGACACTGATGCCAAACAGAGTTATGGGGGAAAAGAGAGTGGAGATCCAGCAACCAACCTTCTAAAAATTCCAAACTTTATTATCCAATTGCTAAAAATAGTCCCAAGACGGTAGTGCAAAAACCAGATAACCAACAGATGTCAAACACAGACGCGTTTCGGAAATTATTCCTTAATTATTGTTTCTAACAGCAACTGGTGCTAACGGCGTTATACGTCATTTCCCATGAGTCATGTGTGAGAAATACACCAATGAGAAAGAGCCGTGAAACAATCATGAAACACATGGACAATAAAAATATACATTTGCACAGAAGAAAACAAAATACAAAAAAAAGAAAACACACTGGATAAAAATACAGACAAAAATATATTAAAAACCAGAGAAAAAGTTACTTATTATAGTGAAACAACAAGTCTTGTTTGATGTTCATACCTCTTGCTATGTAATATAAACATCCACCAAGCCTCACTGTTAAGAAGCTTCCTCTTATGGTCACCACTAGGGATGATCAAATACCTCAATTATTCGGATTCGCGAATATTTTCCGAATAGGTCGCCGATATGCGAATATTCAATGCTCAATGTAAGTCTATGGGAAGGCCGAATAGTTCCGAATAGTTGTTATTCGGGTTTCTCATAGACTTACATTGCGCATCGTATATTTGCAAATAGTCAAATAGCGGTGACCTATTCGGAAAATATTCGCAAAGCTGAATATTTGAGGTATTCAATCATCCCTAGTCACCACCTCACCCAGGGGGGAAAACATTTTCTATGCCCATAACCGCAAAAGAACTGCTACAAACATAGTATTCCAATTGATATAATTTTTTTATTTGATAATTTTTATGGGTAACCGCTGAAGAAAAGATTTTATTAGGTGTCGCATAATTACAGCACCTACAAACTGTGTGACCACATTTGAAAAAATCGTCTGAATCTAGCCAGGTTCCAACGTGATGGGAATTACTACGAAAAAGGCTAGGGGAAAGAAAATCGCCCACAGTATAGGAGTCTTCTTTGCAATAAATCTGATATTTTTGGAGAAAGTGGATTTTAATTTAGGGTCCTGATATAAGATGGGCAAATTTTTTTAATGAGATTTTTTAATCAACGTAAATTGAGAACTATAAGCCGTACTGAAAGACAGACAGCCTTTGTTGGTGTTTGAATCAAAAAATCTTTTTGGCTTATCTTTCAAAATGTCAGATCTGTTCATTTTAATAACCCTTTCTCTAGCTTTTCTAATCATCCAATTCGGATAATGCCTGTCTCTCAAGCTTGATTTGTGTAAATTAATTTCTTTGATAAATGTACACCGTGTGCAGAATTATTAGGCAAGTTGTATTTTAGAGGATTTTTTTTATTATTGACAACTATGTTCTCAATCAACCCAAAAGACTCATAAATATCAAGGCTTAAATTTTTGGAAGTTGGAGTGGGGTTTTTTTAGATTTGGCTATCTAATGAGGATATCGGTTTGTGCAGATAACTTTTACTGTGCAGAATTATTAACAACTTAAGAAAAACCAAATATATAATCCCATCTCACTTGTTTTTTTTCTCCAGGTAAACCAATATAACTGCACAAAATTTAGAAATAAACATTTCTGACATGCAAAAACAAAACCCAAAACAATAAGTGACCAATATAGCCACCTTTCTTTATGATGACACTCAGCAGCCTACCATCCATAGATTCTGTCAGTTGCTTGATCTGTTTACGATCAACATTGCCTGCAGCAGCCACCACAGCCTCCCAGACACTGTTCCGAGAGGTGTACTGTTTTCCCTCCCTGTAGATCTCACATTTTATGAGGGACCACATGTTCTCTATGGGGTTCAGATCAGGGGAACAAGGGGGCCATGTTATTATTTTTTCATCTTTTAGACCTTTATTGGCCAGCCACGCTGTGGAGTAGCTGGATGCATGTGATGGAGCATTGTCCTGCATGAAAATCATGTTTTTCTTGAACGATACCGACTTCTTATGTACCACTGCTTGAAGAAGTTGTCTTTCAGAAATAGGCAGTAGGTGTGGGAGTTGAGCTTCACTCCATCCTCAACCCGAAAAGGTCCCACAAGTTCATCTTTGATGATACCAGCCCATACCAGTACCCCACCTCCACCTTGCTGGCGTCTGAGTCGGAGTGGAGCTCTCTGCCCTTTACTGATCCAGCTTCTGGCCCATCCATCTGGCACATCAAGAGTCACTCTCATTTCATCAGTCCATAAAACCTTTGAAAAATCAGTGTTAAGATATTTCTTGGGCCAGTCTTGACGTTTTATCTTATATTTCTTACTCAAAGGTGGTCGTTTTTAAACCTTCCTTACCTTGGCCATGTCCCTGAGTATGGCACACTTTGTGCTTTATGCTATTCCAGTAATGTTGCAGCTCTAAAATATGGTCAAACTAGTGGCAAATGGCATCTTGGCAGCTTCACGCTTGATTTTCCTCAATTCATAGGCATTTATTCTGCGCCTTTTTTTGCCAACACGCTTCTTGCGACCCTGTTGGCTATTTGCCATGAAACGCTTGATTGTTTGGTGATCACTAGAGATGAGCGATGTTCGAGGTTCGCCAATTTCATGTTCGAGTGATTTTGGGGGGTGCTCAAGATCGAACTCGAACTCAAGCTTTTTACTAAAAGCTCGACAGTTCGAGTTACGTTCGAGAACGGTTCGATCACCAAAAGCGTGGCTTTTTACAGCTACAGTGTGCAAGGAGCCATCACTGGCAGCCTGCGGTAAGCTGGTAACCACGGTAAATATCGGGTATCCAAGCAAAGCGCTTTGCTTAGTAACCCGATATTTACCATGGTTACGTGTGCAGGGAGCCGACACTTCCCCGCTTGGCTCCGACCCCTCCTGCACTCGGCATGTACACACACACACTCACACTCACCTGTTCCCAGCCATGCAGTCCCCGGCACTGATGTCCTCAGCGCCACATGGCCCCGCTCAGCTCCACCCACCTCGCACTCTGCCGCCCGCATACATGGTCCCGCTCGGCTCCACCCACCTCGCACTCCACTGCCCGCACACATTAATCCTCTCGGCTCCACCCACCTCGCACTCTGCACACATTACCCCGCTCGGCTCCACCCACCTCGCACTCTGCACACATTACCCCGCTCGGCTCCACCCACCTCGCACTCCGCACACATTACCCTGCTCGGCTCCACCCACCTCGCACTCTGCACACATTACCTCACTTGGCTCCACCCACCTTGCACTCCGCACACATTACCCCGCTCGGATCCACCCACTTCGCACTCCGCACACATGGCCCCGCTCGGCTCCCCCCACCTCGCACTCCGCACACCTTACCCCGCTCGGCTCCACCCACCTCGCACTCCGCACACATTACCTGGCTCGGCTTATTTGCGGTGATGAAGTCCTGCCCTCCCGATGTCAGCGCTGTCACTGTCTTCCATGGCCGCCGCCTGTCACATCTCCTCTCGCTGCCGGCCCGAGACTGTCACTAGCGGTGACGTCACAGGCTCCCGCGATACTTGGTTGTGAAGGCGGCGGTCATTGAACTCAGTGACAGCTCTGCTATCAGGAGTGCAGCGATCACCGCAGGTAATGTACCTCGCTAAGCTCCTGACAGCAGCACTTGTCATGCCCTGCAGTGACCTGGGCTGACCTATTGATGTTAGCTCAGGTCACTGCATTGCTCTCCCAGCAAATATGGAACATTCTGTTCTTCATTGACTGGGACATTGACTATAGTATGGATCGTCATGGGAACCCCTTGGATTACAGCAGACCTGGATTTGCTTTTCTGTGTTTGTCATCTATTTTTTTTTTATTAGTGACTGGGTTGGTGATGTCGGGTGCCTGACATCACGAACCCCAGGGCTTGATGCCAAGTGACATTACACATCTGGTATTAACCCCATATATTACCCCATTTGCCACCGCACCAGGCCAACGGGATAAGCTGGAGCGAAGCACCAGGATTAGCGCATCTAATGGATGCGCCACTTCTGAGGCGGCTGCAGCCTGCTATTTTTAGGCTGGGGAGAGTCAAATAACCATGGACCTCCCTAGTCTGAGAATATCAGACCCCAGCTGTCCGCTTTACCTTGGATGGTGATCCAATTTTGGGGGGACCCCCACGTGTTGTTTTTTTTTAATTATTTATTTAATTTAAAATAACAGCATGGGGTGCCCTCAGTTTTGGATTACCAGCCAAGGTGAAGCTGCCAGCTGTGGTCTGCAGGCTGCAGCCGTCTGCTTTACCCTAGCTGGCTACAAAAATAGGGGGAACCCCACGTCATTTTTTTTTTAAAATTTATTTTTTTTTTTGGCTAAATACAAGGCCACATGAAAGGCACCAAAGGGTGCAAAATTACAAAATGCAGGAGAGTGGGACATTATGTGTCTTTCTACCATTAGAATGACAGAAAAGACTGATATGAAGTGTACAAGCACAAGAAAATCACCAGAGCGCTCTACGCTGTGAAAAACAGTAGAAAATGGCACTGGAGTGACCACCTCATGTAGGTTGAAGCTATGGATCCTGGGTAAATTTATGTATTTTCCCTCCTTCAGTTTTTTTGCAGTACGCAAAAAAAATGGAAGGCACACGGATGACAAATGGATGACATACGGACCGTATACGGAACAGAAACGGATGCCACACAGATGCACCCGTGAAAAAAACGAACCGTCGGTCGTGTGAATGTAGCCTTATTCTGATCTGCCATTTATAAACAGCAGGCAGAAATAAGTGAATAGCGCCCCCCAGCATCAGAAAATCTCCGGGGTTTCAGGGGGTAGCTGAGACCCTGGAGATCATGACTCAGGACGGTTTTTCAGGTCCCTGCTCACGTGATCACCGGTATACACCGTATACCGATGATCATGTTACAGTAAATGACAGCGGCGGTAAAAAATTATTTATCTCCCATCTGGCATGAACAAACATGTCAGATGGGAGATAAAAAAGTGCCCCCCCCGACCCACTCCCGGAAATCCAAGATGGCCGCGCTCACAGCAGCGCGCCGGCCACATTCACCCTACGCCTCTGATTTCTGTCGCATGTGCCATGACACATGCGACAGAAAACCCCTCCCCAGGCCCTGCCAGGTCACCCCCTATAGCCCCACCGGTGTTCCCCGGTTTTACACGGTACCTGTGCAGCGTTGATCCCCCGAGGCCCCCTCCTTCACAATAGATGCTGCCGCATGCACAGAGCGGCTGTCAGCTCAGCTTCCTGTGTTCAGACAGAGTGAATGGCGGTAACCATGCATCTGTAAGCTACTGCAATGCCCTGCTCATGAGGTAAGGAACATAGTTGATCAGGAGAGCTATACTACATTTCCAAATGGAGGTATTTGATTTTATAGTTGCCCTGCTAAACGACTACCAAACATGAGAGTCCGTTATACGCCACAAGAAATCATGTCTAAATAGCGAGCTCTGTTGTTTAGTATTTATTCAGCAGGATAACTGGACTTAAAGGGGTATTCCATCTCCAAGATCCTATCCTCAATATATAGTAGGTGGAATAGCAATAATATCAGCAAATACCAATATTTGGAAATGTAGAATAGTTCTACTGATTAGGCATGCCCTTACCTCATGAGCAGTGCATTGCAGCTTTGGTAGCAACAGTTACGACATGGACTCTGCTGCTGTGGACCCGGGGAGAGTGGGTGCAGATTCATTGCAACCACACTCCTCACACGGAGGGTCTGCACTCCTAGAAAATGGGGGATACGTTCCCTGAGCGTGTCCCCCCATATTCTAGACGGTCCAGAGTCATCGTGGGACCCCCTTTTTTTTTTCTTTACAATAAATTGGTGAAAGAGGGAATGTTTTGGGGACAGTTTTTTCAAATACATTTTTTGTTGTCTATTTGTTTTCTTAGTACTGACAGTTTGTGATGTCGGGTATTTGATAGACTCCATGACATCACAAACTGCTGGGCTTGATGTCAGGTGACCTTACAGCCAGTATCAACCCCATTTATTACCCCGTTTGCCACTGCACCAGGGCACGGGATGAGCTGGGGTGAAGCGCCAGGATTGGCGCATCTAGTGGATGAGCCACTTCTGGGGCACCTGCGGCCTGCTATTTTTAGGCTGTGAAGGGCCAATAACTATAGACCTTCCCACCCTGAGAATACCAGACTGCAGCTGTCCGCTTTACCTTGGCTGGTGATCCAATTTGAGGGGGACCCTACTTTTTTTTGTAATTATTAATATTTATAAAATAATTATAAAAAAAGAGCCTGGGGTGACCTTCACATTGGATCCCCAACCACGGTAAAGCTGCCAGCTGGGGTTTTAAGGCTACAGCTGTCTGCTTTACCCTAGTTGGCTATCAAAAATGGGGGAACCCAACGTCATTTTTTTTTTTACTTTTTTTTAAATAAAAAAAATTAATGGGCTTCTCTGTATTTTGATTGCCAGCCAAGGTAACGCCAGGCAGATGGAGTGGCAACCCGTAGTTGTCTGCTTTATCTGCGCTGAGAATCAAAAATACCGCAGAGCACTACGTCATTTTTTTTAAAGATTTATTTTTACAGCACTGTGATGTCAAGCAATCAAAATACAGGGAAGCCCTTTTTTTTTAGTTATTTAAGTAAATAATTAAAAAAAATATATATGGGCTCCCGCTGCATTTTTTGCATTGCTAGCTAAGGGTAATCCAAGCAGCTACTGGCTGCTAAACCCCACTGCTTGGTGTTACCTTCACTGGCAATAGAAAATCCAGGGAAACATTTTTTATTTGTTTTTGCCAGGTACAGCAGGCAGGTACGGCTGCCCCTAACCCCCAGCTGCCTATTTGTACCCGGCTGGGAACTACAAATATAGGGAAGCCCTTTTTTTAATTATTTCATGAAATAATTTAAAAAAAAAAAAATGACGTGGGCTTTGCCCCATTTTTGTGTCCAGCCGGGTACAACTAGGCAACTGGGGATTGGAATCCGCAGCACAGGTTTGCCCAAGCTTTCTGGGCACCCCTGCTGCGAATTGCAGTCCGCAGCCGCCCCAGAAAATGGTGCTTTCATAGAAGCGCCATCATCTGGTGCTGTATCCAACTCTTCCAGCTGCCCTGGTGCCGGTCGCTCGCTGGGTAATAATGAGTTAATACTGTGGAAGTCACCTGAGCTGTAGTATGTTTGTTTAAACGTAATAAGAATATCTGTGTATATAACTAAATCAAAATGTAGATGTAGATGCAAACTTATCTGTCTGTCTATGTAGCAATTCCTCCCTTGACAATACTAGCTTTGTTTTCCTAGCTGGTATTAAATCAGAGATTCTTAATGTCAGGCAAGTTTGACCCGGCCATTAAGAATCTGCAATAAAGGGTTAAAAAAAAGACACCACACAGAGAAAAAATACTTTAATAGAAATAAATACACAGACACAGTTAGAGACTCCATATTTATTACTCCCTCTTATCCCTCCACGATCCATGGTCTTCTGTCTTCTTTCTCCTTCAACCCATGCAGCTCTGCTACATCAGCAGTGCTGCATGGGGAAAGACGCTGCTGTTCCCCGTGCAGAATTCACTCTGTGAGTGAGCAGTGCTGCTGGCTGTAAGCGGTGACGTCACCGCTGACAGGCGCGTTGCTATAGCAACGGTGATCTCCATTATTAACCGGCTGTGGCAGCCGGTGAATAATGGAATGGGGAAGCAGAACGGGGAGTCGAACGTGTGCAAGAGCATGTCGCCGGTACACGGAGATACACAAACGTGCACCGTGTATCGGAGAGATACAATGACAGGACCTAGCGTGACGTCATAGCCATGTGACCAGTCTGTAGCCAATGAGATAATAGACACGTGACTGGTCATATGCTATTTTGACGTCACGATAGGTCCTATCATCAGTGCTGGTTACCGGGAGGACGCAGGGATTATCGGAAGGAAAAGCGGCTGGAGACAGTGTGCAGGACGGATCGCGGGGACAGGTAAGTATTATGGTAATGTTTATTAACGGTATGTGTACATTTATAATGTGTTTTTATGTGTTTCTGTTTGCCTCCCAATTGTCACAATTTTGTACTTTTCAGAGCCCGCCAAATCTCTCTTCTGACCCATTTTGCCAAAGGAAAGGAAGTTGCCTAATAATTAAGCACCTTATATAGGGTGTTGATGTCATTACACCACACCCCTCCTCATTACAGAGATGCACATCACCTGATTTACTTAATTGGTAGTTGGCTCTCAAGCCTATACAGCTTGGAGTAGGACAACATGTATAAAAAGTATCATGTGATCAAAATACTGATTTGCCTAATAATTCTACAACCAGTGTAGTAGTAAGGATGAATTTCTTTTAAGCCTATAATAAAGTAATACCTTATTATTGGCCACCTCATGTCATAAAAAACAAGTCATTGAAAATATTCCCTTAGGTGAGATGGTTAGGCTTAAAAGAAATTCATCTTTTGCTACTACATTTATAAAAGAAGTGCAAACATTTTTTGAGTATCCAAACTGGGAAAAAAACAAGTTGTTAAAAACACATATAAGTTAAAACCTGAAAATGTACTTGGTCATGAACCAGTTAAGTGCAGGGCAGGAAAAAACAACTGAACAGGATAAGTGCATCTCAGTTGCATCTATTATTTCAGGTAAAGATGACAAAATTAAAATTTGCCAAATTGCTCAGAGATTCCATTTGTAGCAAGGTTATCCTATGGAAATTGAAAGTCTTCCATTATGCTCTGGAGTCTATCAAGATGACTATGAAATAAAAGAAACGTAAGAAGTAAATGGAAATTTTTCAAGCTACTCCAGCTGCTCCCTGCCCATTGGCCAGTGCACCAGTCCTCAGCTGTGTCGTATCTCAAGCCTTGTATTCACTCTAGGCCAAGACTTCTGGTTGCGAGAAGGTCATGAGCAGTGAACTCTGGGGCCTAATTGCATCTGGAAGGCCTGATTTAAAGTGAACAATGAGCCATAGATGCGGCATGGTGAAAGACTGGACAGCGTGCAGAGAGCAGAGTGAGCACTTCACCCACCCCTGCTGCTCGCTGCACACTGTAAAGTCCACCAGTCCTTGGCTGTGTCGTATCTCAAGCCTTGTGCTCACTCTAGGCCAAGACTTCTAGTTGCAAGAAGGTCATGAGCAGTGAACCCTGGGGCCTAATTGCATCTGGAAGCCCTGACTTAAAGGGAACAATGAGTCATAGATGTGGCATGGTGGAAGACTGGACAGTGGGCAGAGAGTTGAGTGAACACTTCACCCACCAACGCTGCTCACTGTCCAATGCGCCATGCGTCTGTCACTCCTGGCCAGGACGGTCAGCCACAAGGTGCCCCCCGAGTTAGTGTAACGCCCCTGGACTATTAACCTGGGGAGGATAGGGCCTTTATGGACTGTCCCCACAAAGCTCAGAGATGGGAGGCACTGGCGCAACGAGGGGGATAGGGCTTTCCAAGCAAAGCAGCCAACTGAAATCCCAAGTGTGAGCCCCTGAGAGCACCGCTCCTTCACACCAAAAAGTGGGGAGCGGGGCCGGGACAGCTCCAAGCTTATGGGCCACTTGGACACTATTAATACTTGTGCACGGAGGCTGGTTCCGGACCATCAGGCAGTGCTGCATGGAACGGAACCCGGACAAGCTCCCCCAAGAGGGCAGCAGCACCCAGAGACTTGGTTTACTACGTTGTCAGCATCTGCTTTCCTTCCGAGTGAGTACTTGATCACCCCCTACTCCCAGCGAGCTTGCGCTCCACTGCCATCCATTCCACCATCCAGAGTCCCGGGGCCTTCCCTACCCATGGAGGGGAACGTCATCTGGCTGCCCGCGTTTCACCACCCCGAGTACTCCCAACGGCAGCGGCGGTACTCCCTCCTACTGCACACCACGGGTGGCGTCACGAACATTACTCCCTTGTAAATACCCCCTTCACTGAGTGGCTGCTAAGCCCCGAGTCCGAGGACCCTCGAGCCACAGCAATCTTGGATCCGAGCAGTTCCCCTGCTTAGGGGCGGGAAATTAGCACAGTGAACTCAGGACCTTTCTGAGGCTGGACGCCCTTGCTCAGAATGAACAGCTGGCATTGAGATAGAGGAGCAAAGGATCAGACAGTAAGTATCCGAGGCGGCCAGAGAGTTGAGAGTATTTTTTTGTCCATTTTTTTTACCCTTTTCAAGATGCCGAATTCGAATTACAATAAATAGCGATTTGGTCGCATGTGGATTTTTATAAGATTCTAGTAGAATCCAATAAATTCACCCATCTTCACTATGAGGCCTCCTTTGGTTGGCAAAGTATTTTTA
Source organism: Anomaloglossus baeobatrachus (assembly GCF_048569485.1). Lineage (NCBI taxonomy): Eukaryota > Metazoa > Chordata > Amphibia > Anura > Aromobatidae > Anomaloglossus > Anomaloglossus baeobatrachus. The sequence continues at coordinate 143,291,752 of NC_134353.1, read as the reverse complement.
ATATGCTGTCTGCCCAACTATATACACAATAGTTTATATGGATTTATTTAAATGTATACCTTCTAAATTCATAATACAATGGAATATAGAACAGATATTCATATGTTTATTTGAACGGTTAGAGTCTGTAGACACATTGCAGTTTTGTCTCATTTTGTGGCATTTTTTTCTGCACAGATTTGTCACAAAACGTGAAGGATTTCCTAGTCCCAGGCAATGAAATTCCTGAAGTCTCATGCACACGTTGCTTATTTATTTTTTCTCTGCAGATTTGCAGCAGATATAAATTTGCAGCATGGCAATTCATTCGTTTTTGCTGCAGATTTCACCCATACTAAGGAATAGGAAAACACACATGAATTATTGATGTATTTGATGCTGCATTTTTCCTGCTAACACATCAGTATTTGCACATTTTTCTGACACAAATACTGAACGTGTGCACATATCCTTAAATAGATCCTGTCAGGTAATAATGCTGCCCAAACGACAGGCACAATGAAGCAGACACAGGCCCATTATGACAAGCAGCCATGTTTCACAGCATTGCAGAGAAATCATTAGCTAGGTTTGAGGAAACCATTCAATTGAACAGGTCCTTGCTGGCTTCTCCCCAACCATAATCACATGGAGCTTTGCACAAACTTCGCGAATTGTCATGGCGGCATTGGACTCAATTCAGATTGCAGATAATGACACTCCATCTGATGGTTTCTCTGGTGTCTGGGATCAACACAGGCAGACTCGGACATCGATCTGTTGTGTGCTGATTCATAGGCAGGCTAGCAAGAGTTAATTTTTGCTAGTCTGCTTGGTCCTTTAATTACATATTGTGGGGAGACCTATCACATCTGCTCCCCACCTATTAATACTGTTGGAATCCTTCTACCCCTGCCAGCTATAGTTTATTCTGTGTCCCAGACCCCCTCTAGTAAAAGTTGTGCTTTTTGCTTGGTGCTTTTGTGGAGTATACCCCTGTTGTTTTGTGCTTCCTTCCTGTTTTTGCTTTTCCTCCTGAATCTGTTATTGTATAATGCCCACACCGACGTCGTCGCACTGCCCTGCCCCTCTCCCCCTTTCTCACCCTTCTGGCCATCCTGCAGTGGTTACCATGTCCCCAGCTCATGCTACTGTCTTCTACAGGTTGTGCGCATTCTGCAGGCTTCCTGGATCTGTTCTAAGGGCAAGCGCGCTGCCATGCCCCCTTTCTTAAAGGGTCAGTGTACCCTACCCCGGAAGTGCCTCTCAGGTTATCTAAGAGGCTGCAGGTACTTAAGGCACCTCTGCCCTATGGGAGCTGCCCCGGCAATGAGTCTAATACGTTGCTAGTTCTCAGGTCCCCTAGCACTGTGCTCCGACTGCTGTTGTATTGTGCTTGTTCCGCTGCTGACATATGTTTGTATTTCAGTGTACTGCTGCTGTTATCTCTAACCTTTTGCTGTAAGTTGCCACACCACCGCCAACCACGATGCCCGCCTCCATAAAGTATCATCACCAGCTGCTGCTGCCGTATCCATCCATCCAGGTTGAAACCTCAACACTTGCTGCTGCTGTTTTCTATTCCAGAAACTATTGCTCTTGTACCCCTGGGGCCAGCTGTCACAGTACCAGTCTTCCCAAGTGGCACCCGGTCTCACACCTGCAGTGTAACACCCTCACCATCAGGGACTCTGGAGAAAACCAGGTGTAGGTTCCATAGTTAAGCCCGTCTGGGTTTTCTGTGTGCTGTGGCCTAGTGGGTTCACTAAAATACCTGCTTGCCCAGTGAGCATATCAGTTTGTCTTATCCTGTGTGTGTGTGTGTGTGTGTGTGTGTGTGTGTGTGTGTGTGCTGTGTCACATAGTTTTGTTTTTTCCCTTCTCTGTCTTGATCTGTGATTTCAACACACTCCTGTCCCTGGCGCAAAGTGGAGGGAAAATTAGATCAGGATTGGTCAGGAGCAGGGCCAGGAAGGAGACTCGAGCCTCTCCACCAATAGGAGTATCCCTGAGGTTAGGGATGCCCTAGCCTGATGGACAGCTTAGGAGCCTCGGTTCACGGCTATCTCAAATTGGACTTGATTGACAGGTCTGTCCCTACTGATCTGTCAATCAACTGAAGCAAGCAGGAACAAGACAGCAGGGAGCTGCAACCTTGACTCTTCTTTCGGCTCATGGTTTATTTTCAAACTTTCTTTACTCTGAAAAACACTGCAATTCAGAGAGCAACAAGCTTGTTTGTAACGAAGAAGCCTGTTCCCGTTTCATCCTGGCTCAAATCTCCTGACAGTTTCCCTTTAAAGATAATTTGAGCTTTTTTCCACAGGTATCAGGTCATATAAGCAGTAACGTTACACTTTTTATATAACATAGCAGCACAAGTCTCTATCCTGCTGATTTTACAACTCAAAGAGCCCAAAATAGACCCTGAATAAAAGAAAAACTTCACACTGAGAGGTGTAAAAGGATATAATCTAAAGAGGTGAGCTCCTGTTAATTATACTTGTTATGTTAGTTCAGAAGTCTAATTGTGCTCATTCTGCTGTTTTTATAATGCCCGTGTGGTCTGTCGATCTCTCCGAATTTGGCTGAAATACAAATTATCTGGCACAGACGTGAAACAGTCATTACCTGTTTCCCACTGGCTAGAGGCAAGTATCTGAATTAATGGCACATTATATGCTACTTTGTAGTTCCCAAAGTCTACTGTGAGCCATAGACCTCATGGCTTGGCTGTCCTTTACTGCCACATAAACAATACCCTTTATCGTGTGCAACTACGGAAATGGAAGCAGCACCGTGTACAAGGCACTAATCCGATACACTACTGCTCTACTTTTATACAAAAACTGCTGGTCTTTGCAACAAAAATACCATTACATTTATCAGAAACCTATTCCAGGTATTTGAAATATTATGACACATTTTTATAGAAGGAAACTACTGAATTGTAATAGAACCTCTACAAGGGTACACAAAGACCTACTTTAGGCAACCGTCATTCATGTTCTATAGGCTCAGGATAAAGTCCCAGAGTGTGTCCACTTTTCAATACGACATTACCTTTATTGTGTTATCTAATTTCTAAATTGCTATTTTTGAAGGGAAACACATCAAAAATCTTTGTGCAATCATGTCAATTTAGTTAACATTGTTGTACTATAACCAAGAAAACTGGTTTTCTTTGGGCTTCCTAAGCCTGGAACATCAACATTTGTGGTTTAAATTATTGTTTCTAAATGTTAATACTATAACAAAGGTCATCAGCCTTTCAATATGCTGAGATATGGGAACCACGGAAAAAAAATGGAGGTGGATGGGCACCATGCACCGATAGGCTGACATAATGTCATATAGGAGTGCAGCAAAGATGCATTAAAATGAGCATGGACAACAACAACTAAAGAGACATCAAAAGGCGCTGTCACACACAGAGATAAATCTGCGGCAGATCTGTGGTTGCAGTGAAATTGTGGACAATCAGTGCCAGGTTTGTGGCTGTGTACAAATGGAACAATATGTCCATGATTTCACTGCAACCACAGATCTGCCAAAGATTTCTCTCTGTGTGTGACGGGGTCTAAAGAGTAGCCATGCACACAATCAGATATATAAAGTATTATGTCAGCTTTCATTTCAGGAAAAAAACTCTCTTCTAAACAGCTTCAAAGACTCTTCAACATTGCTTCAGGAAAATAATATTCCTCCAAAAACGTCTCAAAGGAAGGCAGAGGTTTCCACTAAAAAATGCATTGTTTTTGGTTACCTCAAAAAATCTCCACCCCATGGCTCGGAGTCATTTTGCCAAGAATTTGGAGCAGAAACTGAGTCGACAATCAAACTTTTTGAGGAGTTTTGAGATTTGCAAGAGGATTTAGAGTGTTTTCACTCAGTTTATGCTCCAAAAACACCATGAAGAACTTTGTGTGCACATAGCCTTAGCTTAGTAGAAACACTCTCTGATAGGGTCCACTCCAGAATAACTTAATAGCCCTTTGGTAACCAAGTACGATAATCTCTATTCCATAGTGGTCTATTAGGTAAGTATCCAATGTGTCGTAATCCTTTAGAGTCCTATTACTGTCCTTAGTGACCCTGCAGATAAATCTACATTCGATGTGACAGTATTCAGTGCATATTCTATATTGAGATCTCAGTATAGTAATATAGGTGGGCACAGTTATCGGATAGCTGAATTTATCTGGTTAGATTTGGATAACCATTTCTATGTTGATGTCCACCAATAATGTGGCAACTTAACTTCTGGAACATTTACCTCCTAATGAAAAGAAATATCAAAAAATATAATTTACAAGACTTATCCACCTCTTCTATCTATTATTGTTCAAACTTGGATGCTTCCAAAGTTCTATACCTGCTATAAGGAAAACCTATGATCACTTGTGTCTTTTAGACATCAGCCCTCTAGTAAGACTTTGCCTGACACCATTGGCACAACTGCATTATTTCTCCTTGCCCTGGGTAAGGGGCAATATTGTCAGGCTTCTTTGAAATGTAAAATACACAAAGCTAAATCCCCCTGAGAACCATCTTTCTAGTAACTGATGGACTAGTTGCCAACTGGTTAGTAGTTTGTATTGTTCTTTATGCTTTGCTCTTTGTGTGATCGCTATGACGTGGGCAACATCCATGCCAGTCATGTTCTTGATCTTCCATTTTCTAACCTGTGTGTCACACTGGTGACTATGATGTGACTAGACAGGGAACCCTAAGCTGGCCCTTCACCCAGAGGTACACTCGATGGTAGTGAGGTCTGGGCCCCGATCATGTCCCTATATCTTGTCCAAGACCCTGATGTAACACTCTCCACACACACCACCCAAGGGTCAGGCTGGGACACTAATCACAAAACCCCACTGACAAACAACACAAAAAAGAGACAACAAAACTCACACACCCCAAAACAAACACCAGGGTAACTACAGGGAGGTGTATAGGGGGTAAATAAGGTTAGAGGATGATAACAAAACAACAGGGTATATCCACACAAAACAACTGAAGACGACAGCGGCAGCAGTAAACACCTCCTTCCAGCTCAAGACCAAGTTCCAGAATGAATTCTGAATAACCAGTAGCCTCTGCTGGGAGCAGAGGCTATATATCCAAGTTGAGAGTGGTTATAAGCAGAAACACCTGAACAGGGGTAATGAGCTTGCTGATAGCAAGTAAACTGAAATTAACCCCATGAGTGCCAAAAGAAAAAAACACATTTAATGTGAAGAGTCTAAAATGGTAATAAGAGACTCTAAGCCTGAGACTTTCAAAGGGAGACGATTGTAACACTGTGATAGCACATCTGTTCCTAATGCCTCTCATTCTCCTAAATACAGATTTACATGTTTCTCAATGTTGTTTATATATTACTGACCCAGATGACCGGACATTACAAATTTACCACAACACCTCATTAGGCACATTGCCTATCCAACCTGGATCTTGTTTGGTACCAATTGCCACAGTTACTGTCATTTGCCCCACCATGGTGCCTACTACACAAAAATGTAGTCTGAAGAAATCATGTTTGATAAAACCTTGATTATTACTCAAATTAATTTTCCTATTAGAGTCGCTCTTATTTTAGTATGACGTGCCTAATGGTATTACAATTGTGAGGCGTAAATTCAGCTATTATGGCTCCAAAGGAACTTTTATTCTTGATACGAAACAATTGTAATCAAAAAGCAAAGCTGACTGTCATGAATATAGTTCCCTATAGTGTAGATCTTGGCCCATCACTACCCACTCTAGTAATACTGGCACAAGATCAACAAAAAAGGCTTCTAGCCCATCTGCTTGCTACAAAACTGGGCATTTTGTTCTAGAAATTGGTGAATATTACTTACAACAGCACATTTCAATGGAATATTTAGCCAGCGCTTATGATCGGCTCCGTATGCTTAATTATAATTCATCCTATGTATTATTTGCTATAAATGTGTTTATAACAAATGTAAAGAGAACAAAAGCGCCAGACTTTGTTAATAAGCAAAGGCAAATAAATGGATTGCATGGTGTAAAAACTTATCTCAGTAGACTACAATTCATTGCGGAACAGCAACTCTCGGAGACCATTTCACTCTTTTGTAATGCTGAATTGTCAATAACAAACAAATCAATGCCTCATTTTTCTTTATAATGTAATTGTTGTATTTGCTGAATAATGCTTTGAATACCACTGTGTCAATTACTCCCTTATTGATTCGGCTTCACAATGCATGCCTGGCATTGAAACCAAGAGTTTATCTAAGACTATGATAACCTAAATCTTAATATGCCGGTCGTTCAAACAAAAGTGCTGCTTGTAAGTGCAGAAGAAATGCAATTATCTTGATTTAGGAATAGTAATTATTCTTCAGCGTCTCACACATTATGGAATATGCTCAAATCCCACATGGGAACCTGAGCCAACCAAGGCTATCCTTATGATTTCGAATTTCGGTCCCAACACCCAATTGGGAAAGAAAACTGGATCCAACAATTGACTGAATGGCTAGGTAACGTATCAAGGAGGGGCAGTCGTGTGGGCGAGGGTTGTAGTCCTCAAACCACCCCAGCATGCTACAGACATGGGGACAGAGTGGTGTATGGTGTGGGTGTAGAGGTGGTACCTGCTGGAAGTTGCTCCTCTGGAGTTTCATCCAGCTTTTCTGGATCCCATTCACCAATTAAAACCGTAACAACTTTACTGTAAATTCATTTTAAGCACAGCTTCCACTTCATAAAAGCAGGGTTTACACCAATATCTTTCACAGGCATTGCTTTCTTCACAGAACCCGGCTATTTTGCTATGGCCACCAAGGAGGGGAGGGATTGGCATGCTATCTTCCTCTTTACTAACATTCCGGCTCCATAGAAATGAGACAACTCCTAGAGCCCTTGTTCTCGCTGTGTCAGGGACCCGCCAGTCAACACTGACCCTGTCACCTGTCTGCACAACTAGCGTCTGCTGGCCTGGGAAGTGAGCGCACTTCTCTTTTCCCTCTGGCTTTACCTTCCATAACTGAGGGGTTGTCACTTTGCTTCAGTCCACTTGATTATCTATCGCTTGTCTCATACTACAAATATCAAAAACTGACCGGCACATACAAAAAAACAGACAAATGTGAACAGGTGCATACTGAATCAACTGTTCAATACAATTAAAGTGAATACTGCTGCACACTGAAATACAATACTAGGTTAACAGTGATTATAAGAAATTTGGAACTGCATTACTGTCATAGAAACTAAGATAAAATTGAGGTACTTGGTGTGACGACATGGACTCTGTCAGTGCCTAGCATGGCTTAAGTTTGTTAAAATTCAGCCAGACATGATGATAGTTTGTTTATAAAGGGGGGATAAGCCCCTCATTGTTTCTACATGACTCTTAAGGCCCAGTCACACACAACGACTTACCAGTGATCCCGAAAACGATGCAACCTGATAGAGATCGCAGGTAAGTCGCTGGGAGGTCGCAGGTGAGATGTCACACAGTCAGATCTTACCAGCGATGCAGGAACAATACAGGTCGCAGTAGTGACTTGTATAACGATCTCAGCAGTCACTGTGACCAGGGGCGTAACTACCACGGTCGCAGCGGTCGCCACTGCGACCGGGCCCGGGAGGTTAGGGGCCCGCCCTGAAGATACACAGCTGATCGTGTCAGGGAGCGAGAGCTGCATTACTTAACTTGTCACTATACTATACGATCTCTTTTACAAGTGGCCGGCTCCGCCCCCTCCAGCCTCTTTACCTGTGACCTCGGGCTGACTGCCTGCCGCGTCATCTACTCTTTACAGCCAGGGTATGGAGACAGTGACTGGCTGCTGTTTGTGACTGTGGATGCATGTCGGGCCGGCAGTGCAGGAAATGAAGATTCAGGTCAGGACTGGAGGCTGCAGACAGTGGCCGACACAGTTACAAAGTTGGTGACTTGTTTGTGAGGCTCAGCCTCTGCTGCCTCCCTCTCCCATTAGCTCTGTAGTAATGGGCAGCCATGTGCTGGGCAGGGTCAACAGTAACTATAATGCAGAAAAGTGGATCTGGCCCTTTTTGCATTATATCTTTATTATAACATGTAAAGATTCACCAAGCTGCCAGTGCTTGGAACACTAGAATCTGGGGGGATGGGGGATAAGGGACTGAGGCTGATCTATGAGTTGGTGGGGGTCACAATCCACAGAATCAGTGCCATACAATGAGTGTAAGCAGTGGGGGACGCATTTGGAGCAGTTTGTTGAAGGCAGCCAGGTCCTTTGCACTATATATGGCTAAATGACTGTGCACTGCTGAGTGCTATTACACTGTAACGCTAAGTGCACAAGATGGAGATTTGTTTGCAGAAATTTCTGCTCCAAGTCTGCATCTACTGGCAGGAGAAATGCTGCAGCAAAAACAAAGGGTTTTGCCACAATTTGGTGCATTATATGTATTTTTGGTTTCGTTTTTTTTTCCATTACATTTAATGGGGAAAACGCAGCAAAAACACAGAAATAATTGACACGCTGCAGTTTTTTTTTTCTACAACCAAATCTGCAAGGAAAAGATCCTGAACGTGTTCACAATACTTCAGGATTCTCATTTACCATATTTTTCGCTTTGTTAGACGCACTTTTTTCCCCTGAAAACTGGCGGTAATATGAGGATGCATCTTACAAAACAGATATGGCTTTATGAAGGCGGCGGTGATCGAGCGGGCTGATAGGATGCGCTCAGAGGTGTCGCGTGGACAGCATTGATCTGCGGGCAGGCGGGCTGTGAGGGTGTCTCGGTGGCGGGTGCATTGAGCTGACTGCAGGCTCAATTGAATCGCTCACTGTTCACGCGATGAACTTCAAGAAAATGGCCACAGAAGCAGCGCTTGCGCAGATTGACACAATGGACTTTAAGAAAATGCCCGTGGAGTCCTATCTACGCATGCGCCACCTCCGCAGCCATTTTCTTGAAGTCCATCTCGTCAAACGCGGATGATTCAATGGAGCCGGCAGTCAGCTCAATGCACCTGCCGCCGAGTTGCCTCCACAGACCACCCGCCGCCATGACACCCTGTGTTGTGACCAGTGGCGTAACTACCGCGGTCGCAGCGGTCGCGAACGCGACCAGGCCCGGGCGGTTTGGGGCCCGCGGGGACCCGGCAGATCAGCAGCCAGCTCCTCTCAGTGAGAGAGAAGCTGCGCTGATCTATCACAGTGCACGCGCCCACTATATGACCCGCTGCCGCCCCCGACATCGGGCCCTCCTGCCCGTTGTCAGCGGCGGCACCGGGGCCCCCCTCCCCCGTCACCGCGCACAGTAATAATGAAGCAAAGAGCGGCCGGCGCCGCTCTGCATCATCATTCTCCCCCTGTGCCTGTGCGGTGACGTCACTCCTGTGCGACTGCTGTGCTGAGTGCACAGAGCGCAGGGAGGGAGGACGCCGACCGCAGCACCGGGAGGACGAGCAGCAGTGGAAGGAGGAGAGCAGGGAGTACAGCATCAGTGGAACAAGGAGACGTCAGGACAGAGCAGCAGTGGAAGGAGGAGAGCGGTGAGTACTTGGTTTTTTTTTTATATATATATGAGTACACGGTGGTCAGAGGCCTGGAGTGGGGAGGCTGCATTATACTGTACATGGAGGCCTGGGGTGGGAAGGCTGGATGATACTGTACATGGAGGCCTGGGGTGGGGAGGCTGCATCTGTACATGGAGGCCTGGGGTGGGGAGGCTGCCTGATACTGTACATGGAGGCCTGGGGTGGGGAGGCTGCATCTGTACATGGAGGCCTGGGGTGGGGAGGCTGCCTGATACTGTACATGGAGGCCTGGGGTGGGGAGGCTGCATGATACTGTACATGGAGGCCTGGGGTGGGGAGGCTGCCTGATACTGTACAAGGAGGCCTGGGGTGGGGAGGCTGCCTGATACTGTACAAGGAGGCCTGGGGTGGGGAGGCTGCATGATACTGTACATGGAGGCCTGGGGTGGGGAGGCTGCATGATACTGTACATGGAGGCCTGGGGTGGGGAGGCTGCATGATACTGTACATGGAGGCCTGGGGTGGGGAGGCTGCATGATACTGTGCATGGAGGCCTGGGGAGGCTGCATTATACTGTACATGGAGGCCTGGGGAGACTCCATTATACTGTACATGGAGGCCTGGGGAGGCTGGCAGCATTATTATACATGGAGGCCTGGGGAGGCTGGCTGCATTATTATAAATGGAGGCCTGGGGAGGCTGGCTGCATTATTATACATGGAGGTCTGGGGAGGCTGGCTGCATTATTATACATGGAGGCCTGGGGAGGCTGGCTGCATTATTATACATGGAGGCCTGGGGAGGCTGGCTGCATTATTATACATGGAGGCCTGGGGAGGCTGGCTGCTATATTATACATGGAGGCCTGGGAGGCTGGCTGCTATATTATACATGGAGGCCTGGAGAGGTTGGCTGCATTATTATATATGGAGGCCTGGTGAGGCTGCATAATAAACATGAAGGACACCTTATACATTGAATATAGAGGTGTAATATACATAGAGGTCTATAGGGCTGCATTAAAATGGAGGTCGGGGGGGGGGCTGTATAATACAAAATGAAGGGACACCTTATACATGGAATATAGGGGTGAATTATACATGGAGGAGTATGGGGCTGCATAATACCATCTGAAGTTTTATGGGGTTGTGTTATAATACATATAGGACTATGGGGGCTGCATTATAATATATGGAGGACTATGGAGGCTACCTTATACATGGACTATGGAAGTGCATTATAAAACATGGAGGACTATGTGGTGCAGTATAATATATGGAGAACTATGGGGTGAATTTTAATACATGGAGAACTATGGGAAATGCATTATAATTGAAGGGCTACTTTATACATGGAGGATTATGGGGGGTGCATTATAATATATGGAGGGCTATGTATCTGCATTCTAATATATGAAGGGTTATGTGAGACCCTTTATACAATTATTTGGAAGGCTATGTGGGGGCTGTTATAGTATTTTGAGAACTTTATACAGGGGGGACAAAGATACAAGTATTGGATGGAAATGTTTTGTGCTGAGGGAAAAAGGCTCTTTCCCTCAGCAGCCAACTTTCCCATGCTCTGCTATACATCTCTCAGCACCCAGCTTTCCCATGTTCTGATATACATCTCTCAGCACCCAGCTTTCCCATGTTCTGATATACATCTCTCAGCACCCAGCTTTCTCATGCTCTGATATGGGAAAGCTGGGTGCTGAGGACAAGATAAATATCAGAACATAGGAAAGCTGGGTGCTGATAGAGGGATTTCAGGGTGCTGTGGGTGAGAGCCAAGTGTCAGCGTCATTATCCTGTACCCCGAGTGTCAGTGTCATTATCCCTTACCCCATACCTCCCAACCGTCCCGGATACAGCGGGACTTTCACGCTTTACGTTGTTTGTCCCGTTGCCACGATCGGGACGGCCGGCTCCCGGGCTCCGCCCACCCACTCTCTCTCCGCCTCCCTGCTTTTCCCTCCTACCATCCCAGTAGACGTGGCATAACAGAGAGGAGCGCTGCCTGTGCTGCTGCTGGTACAGTAAAATCTCCCCAGCGCTGATTTCCCTCCCTCCCCCCCCCCTCACCCCCGGCCGGAGCCTCTCTGTGCGGTCGGCCGGCCGCCTGTCTGTGCGGTCGGCCGGCCGCCTTTCTGTGCGGGCGCCCCCCGGCCGCCTGTCTGTGCGGGCGCCCCCCGGCCGCCTGTCTGTGCGGGCGCCCCCCGGCCGCCTGTCTGTGCGGGCGCCCCCCGGCCGCCTGTCTGTGCGGGCGCCCCCCTGCCGCCTGTCTGTGCGGGCGCCCCCCTGCCGCCTGTCTGTGAAGGCGACCGGCCACCTCACTGTGTGGGCGACCCGCCGCCTGACTGTGGCTCCCTGCGTGTCCATGCTGGAGGCCCGCCGGCTGCCTGCGTGTCCATGCTGGAGGCCCGCCGGCTGCCTGCGTGTCCATGCTGGAGGCCCGCCGGCTGCCTGCGTGTCCATGCTGGAGGCCCGCCGGCTGCCTGCGTGTCCATGCTGAATGGGTGTGGATGGGGAGTGGATATGGGCGTGACTGTGAAATGGGTGTGGTTAGGGGGCGTGGCCTAAAAATTTACTTTGTCCTTCTTTTCCTTCTTTAAAAGTTGGGAGGTATGCCTTACCCCAAGTGTCTGTGTATGTGGAGGGGGGGCCCAGGTCTAAACTTTGCACCGGGGCCCATCCAACTCTAGTTACGCCACTGACTGTGACCCTGTCACACAGTGTCAAACACAGCGATGTCTCCTGCCCAGCAGGACATCGCCTTTGAAGAAAATGATCTGGACCATTCTGCAACGACTAGAGATCTCACAGCAGGTGCCTGATCGCTGGTAGGTGTCACACATAACAAGATCGCTAACGGGATCGCTACTGCGTCACATAAACTGTGACTCAGCTGCGATCTCGCTAGCGATCTCGTTATGTGTGACGGTAACTTTAGGAGTCTGGTGTTAAAGTTCTTGTTGACTTATGTAATTGCCTTGGCCAGTGAAAGTCAGATACCCAGACAAATCAATTATGCGAACCTCCCATTGTATTACTATGTGTATTGCTAGATGCGATGTAAGTTAGCTGTCTCTCCCTCGTCTCTGCCAGAGACCATTACTACTAGGGATATTTTGTATATGGCTTGAAATCTAGCCAAGAAGAGCCCAGTCTTATCCACCAATCGTGAAGAACCCAATGGTCTGAATAGAGAGCTCAGGGGTATAAGAAGGAGGACTCTTGCTACATGATACCATAGGATCTGCGGATCCGATTGGCAAGCCATAACCGAACCTGGATTATAATACTATATGGACTTCAGCATCGAATGCAAGGATTCAGCTGATATATTAAGGACTACCTAAGGAAGGAATCCAGCTTGGGACAATCCAGTCACCTGACTACAGGCTTTGCGGTCCTCAGCCAGCTTCCAAATCTGGTGTTATTCCATTCTCGGTGTGTGCCCGCCGAAAGCGGGGTGCTGCTGGTTTGGAGTAAGTAGCCCTGGAAGCTGTGAGGCATGGACATTCTAATCCCTGGTGAGCCAGCGGAAGGGTGAGATACTGTCGCCGATTACATTCTGTGGTTTTGCTGGTTATGTGCCATATGCCGTTAATTGTTTGGGGATCCAATAAAGTCTTAATATTGTAATTCCCTCATCTTGTTTTGTCTGAGTAGTGTTCCGCCCACGGTAAAGGAGGTCGGGCGTTCAGTTGGGATGAGCCCTGGGCCATGCTGTCTTTCTAAAGGCAGCCGTCAGCGGACGAGAGCACCCACTGACCCCCGTGTCTCCACACTTGGTACATGCTTTAATTGTGTTGACTAATTCCTTCAGTATGCACCTGTTCACTTTTGTCTCTTTCTTAGATGTGTGGGTCAGTTTTTTTATATGTTAAGGACCAATAGATTTAAAGGGCCAAGTGCCATCTGACTCCCAAAGGCAAATCGGACATGTACACTGTCTCATTGAATAACATTAATCTGAGTGTGATCCGTTTGTTGACGGATAGTGCTCTAATTGAAAATATGGTTGTCTGCACGAGCCCTCATACTGTATTCAGGATCAGGCACTGGTACCGCTCCCTTGTCACCTCCATTTTCTTATAAAAATGAGTGAGCCCCAATCAGCCGATAAATTCTCATCCTTTCTGAAGAAACGCTAACATTGCACTCATGTACAATATGTAAATGTAGCTCCAGAGGGCAAAAAGCTCGAAAAATGTTGTAAAACATATAAGGTTAAAAATAGTACCTTTAATTCAACCGCCGTGTGGGTGTTGTTTGTACAATCTACGTGCAATCTAATTAAAGTCAGTAATTTTTACTTTCCATAATTAAGCCGGCAAGAAAAGGTACTAACTTGTAAATGAATGTGCAGCAAAGTATGAGACCCGATTTAATTCCATACAGTCGTTTTAATTTGGATTCACTGTTGTTTACAGCGTTCTTCCAGTCCTGGGCTTGGAGAATCTGAATCTGCCTCCAGAGAACAAAATACTTCAAACACAGCGAGAGAGCTCATTTTTAATCCGAGCATGTCTCCCTGCCTATAGCGCACAGCTGAAAATACAATATAAGAGCCTCAGCAACAATGAGGTCAAAGGAATGGATCTAAATATTCCAGCATTTATTAGTGGCCGGTACTGACCGGTATCAATACATGCCAATCTGTTGATACAGTTAAGCTTTCTGCGCGACCTCCGGGGAACACGTATCTTGTTTACAGAGCACAACATCTGGGTAGTATTTGCAGAATTTTCACTTCTATGAAATTACCCGCTACAATTATTGATTTTACGTGATCTGCTAGTGAGAGAATGTGAAGCTCAATTTATTGATTGTCTTGATTTTTTTTTTGTTTTCTAAACTGCAACTTTGCTCCAGACCTGGAAAATAGAGATTAATCAAGAGGGCAGAAAGAACATTTGTAAAGATGTTCCTAAAACATCCTAGGAAAGGACATTTTCTGTCACACAAATTGGGTACTAGGTGATAAATGATTCCTTACAGGAAAGAAATTCTGTGCTCTGCACCAGGGACTAGGCAGATGCTGTCAGTCTGCCGCCTGTCTCCGCTAATAAGAAACAAGAAGAAAGAAGGTCAAATGACTTATGATATTTGTTGCACGGCGATGGTCATGTTTTATAGATGCCACCGCTTTGTACATATATAATGCATTTCTACATTTAAGATCCGACTGACATTTTAGTCACTTAAAAGGAGATATTTTGACAAGTGATGCATACAGTAAATGGGCTGCCTGTCTATTGAGGTGTATGAGATTTAATAGAGGAGTCTAAAGTCAATGCATTCTGGAAGACAAGACAAAGCTCCACACACTCTTATGTTTGTTTTCTAAATTGCTTTGTCAAGCTAACAACAAAGCGAGTGAAGAATATCAGCCCTTCTCCTTCTACTCAAGAATTAAAAATGATCGAACATCCCGGATAAAAAATGGACAATAAATGATCCCCTGATAACTGCAGTTTGAAGGAAACGGAAAAGTCATGGAAAGTTTATTCTTCAGAGATAATACTTTAGATACCGAGATCCTATTAGTTTTTCTGAAACTTTTTGGCTTATGTTGCTAGATAATATAAAGCCTAGTACTATCAGTGATTTGGATTATAAATTGTTACCCAAATAGGCATATGTAGTGAAGAAAAGATTAATGGGAAAATACGGGGGAAGATATTCATTATTTGTTACAAATCTCAAGTCTACCATTGTGATTTGGACATCAGACCCAGTAATAAAACCAGATTCTAATGAAGATAGATAGAAAGATAGGATAGATAGATAGATAGATAGATAGATAGATAGATAGAAAGATAAATTTAAAGAGGTGTGTGCGAACCATTCAGAATTTAATGGCATGGCTCATCTAATTCTTGATGAGCTGTAGCATTACTTGTGCCAGAGATCTTATATCAGTCAGGAACTGGTGTAAGATTTCCTGCAAGGCGCACAGAGGAACACGCTGTTTTTCAGACGCAATAAAAATCAAAATATCCCAACAACCATCAATTAAAAAGTTGTTTTTATTGATGGTATTAAAAATACACAAAAAGACGCAATGATATTGTAGACATAGACACTAGTAAAATATTTAAAAAGAACCTGAAGGTAGGGAGAGCAGGTCAAAACACCATAGAAAATGGAAATTGGGTTGCAGATTGTGGTCTGGACCTGGAGGAGACGGAGACCCGGTCGCGGGATATTGGGACTGGGTGCCTGGCTTGGTCGAGGAGGACGGTCGGCAGCTGCAGTCCAATAGCCGGTCTGGGGCCGAAAGCATGTCGGGGTACTGGACCCTAGGTCGGGGAGAGGCTTCAAGCAACCTGGCAATTAACCTGCGGAGGACAGAGCCTTTATGGACTGTTCCCATGAAGCTCAGAGATCGGGGGCACTAGCGCAACGAGAGGGATAGGGCTTTCCAAACAAAGCAGCCCACTGAAATCCCAAGTGTGAGCTCCTGAGAGCAAACTCCTCTACTACCCATAGTAGGGAGCGGGGCCCGGACAGCTCCAAGCTTACTGGCCACTTGGACACTTCTAAAATTCTGTGCACAGAGGCAGGCTCCGGACCATCAGGCAGTACTGCAGGGGACGGAAAAAAAATGAGCTCCCCCAAGAGGGCAGCGGCACCCAGAGACTTGGTTTACCACATTGTCAGCGTCTGCTTTCGTTCTGAGTGAGTACCTGATTAACCCCTGCTACCAGTGAGTCTGCGCTCCCCCTGCAATCCATCCCACCATCCAGGGTCCCGGGGGCCTTTCCCTACCATGGAGGGTAACGTCATCTGGCTGCCCCAATCTATCACCCCGGGTACTCCCAATGGCAGCGGCGGTACTCCCTATTACTTCACACCACAGGTGGCGTCACAAACTATCTAACTCCCCTGTAAATAACCCCCCATCACGTTTTGGAGTGACCCTGAGCCCCCAGGTCCGTAGATCCTTGAGCAACGAGTAGTGACTCCCGAATCCGAGTGGTTCGACCGCTGCTGGGGCGGTACATGTCTGAAACACTTATTCACCAGTAATTATTCAATTGTGCTTCAGTGGTATGGTTGGTAGCACTGGAAGAGACAGACAGAAAAGTGACCCTGTGAAATAACAATATATGGGCCCTTTTCAGCCCAAAAGATCATCAAACTGCACAATTCCACCTGTTTTGGAAGATGTAATGAGCCCCATTACCACTTGGGCCCCTGTGCGGCTGCACAGGTTGCACCAATGATATGTCCGTTACTGGTTGGCAGGTCTTTGGTGTGTATATCAGTAGTTAACATCGGGTTCTGGTTTATTGTGCCTCTGGTTCTTATGTCTGACTTTTGCTCTCTGTCCTTCTTTGTTTATTAGTTATTTTCTCCACTGCCTTATCTTTATAGTTTACTGTTGTTTTAACCCAACTGTGGCCAGTGTGCCCAACCATCATCCACCCTGCTATTAATATTTGGATAGGGCTCTGCAAAAGTCCACATTCCTTTAGTGGGACTGGGTGAAGAGTGCCCCAGTCCTCAAGGGTGTGCATAAGCATGACACGTTGCACCAAGTGTGTCTAGCATACTGCTGTTGCTGGCCTTCAGTCATCTCTTCACTACTGAAGCATCACACCTGTCAATTCCTTTATGTTGCCAAAGTATTGAGAGAGATGCTGATTTTTGTAGGCAGTAAATTTTGTGGTCAATTTGTAAGGGGGTGTAAGGCTCGGCAGCTAGTGGCCTGCAATCCACCATTTATTTAAGTAACTGTGTAGTGTTTGAAATTATTGATATGACGGTGAAATGTGTTCAAACTACTACTAGGTGGCCACAATGCAGTGACTGCTTCCCTGGTACCTTCGGGTTAGGTATGGTTAACTGCAGGGAGGACTATAATGAATGAAAAGGTCAGTGACCTAGAAAGTGACAGGAGAGTCCCAAGAGAAGCTGCATCTGTGGCAGGTGTAGAGAGAAAGAGCCCAGCAAACAGAATTTGGAAAGGACTTCGGATAAACCAGGAGCCCAGACATGCAGGGTCCTAGAGAGAGTAGAGGACTGGCTGTATCTGCGTCCCTAGGAAAGGGTTGAGACCTTGTGCTCCTGGCTGGTGTCCATTACTCCTGGCATATACCCGAAGAATCCCCTCAGTTGGCTGAAGGTCAGTTGGCTCTAAAGAGAGAGCTCCCAGTTGAGGAGTGCTGTCGTGGAAGGCCCCTTCAATAGTTTTGTACTAAATTCCTGTGGGTGGGATGAGGGGTCCACAAAAGGACTTTTTGATTCAGTCATGCATCATAAACTCAGAAGACAGGATGAGGCGCTTAGAGGCTTTTATAGATTCCCGAATACCAGGGAAGTGGACGGCCGATAAATTAATGTGTAAGTGTGTTGCCATAGGAAACAAAACATATACTGAAACTGAGGTTAGTTAAAACCCCTTCAGGGAACAAGTATGTGCCCGCCTTGTGTGAGATCGAGATATGCTGGTTGTAACTTTTAAGTAAAGTCATGATGTTGAAGAAAATTGTAAAGGTGCTGGTGTCTCTGTCAGCAAGAGAGAGGACTTTTGATAATTTATTGTACTGGAGAAGTGTTCGGAGCGCAAAGAGTTAACACCGGACTGCGCCACAGCCAAGCCTCTGTGACCACTACAGTTGCCCGCATCCACCTCTCTAACAAATTCATGAAGACTTGTGTTATCTATGCCAGATTTTATCCAGGGAGTGGTGAGTAAGATAGCCCAAATAAATTAAAAGGTAATTTTGAGCTGCCATGCTCCAACATCAGAAATATACTCCCATCATGGAGTGGAGCACAACTGTTATAATTTACTCCAGTTTTGTCATGCAAAAAATGATGAATTTGCTTTCCGAGCTCTACCGTGATGCACCAAGCTTAGTACTGGATTTGGGCCGCGTGGACACCCCATGCTTTAGCAGCGCTGTACCTTGCTTTAAGTATCATCTGGATAAACCCACTCAACCACAGAAGATTTTTCCATTCTTTGGAGAAGAATCAAGTTCCCTCTTTCAATAAAATTACTAAATTCCAGCATTGAAAAAAGATTTTAAGGTCCAATTCTGACATCCATGAAGTACATAGTGTGGTATTGTGGCTAGCGTTGAGTGAGTACCTAACTATTCGTACTCATTATACTCATAACGAGTACTGTCTAATACTCGCGTATTCATTCCGAATAGCGTGTGCAATGCAAGTCATCGGGGAAAAGTTGCAAAGTAACGAGTAACCCAAATGCCGTACTATTCGTGCGAGTAAAAACCAGTACGGCATTCGGGTTACTCATTACATTGCGAGTGTTCCCCATTGACCCTATTCGGAATAAATACGCGAGTATTAGACAGTATTCATTATGAGTATAGCAAGTACGAATAGTTAGGTGCTCACTCAATTCTAATTGTGATGCTCTTTGCCTGAGTCGCCACAAAGAATAGCTACATGTGTATTTCAATATGTATAACATGTATTGTCAGCTTTAATGAGATTCGGTATTCTCTGCTGTTCACCACATACAAGCATTTGCCTACACTCCCTTAGTGGGGCTGTTCACCTCAGCTGATAACAAGGCTTGTGTGTGCGCCCTAGAAAGAGAGGGGAGGAGCTTAGGTGTGCCCGGCCAGATCAAGGCCGAACATCCCAACTGGCATCACAAATTTATTTATTTTATTTTTCACTCCCCTTTTTTAATATTATTTTTTTAACCCCCATCACAAAAGTCTGTTTCACACGCCCGATACGGCCACATAGCCACTCACTGCTGTGATATCAGAGGTCTACTGGTTGCAGCATAGTATCAGTTTTTTTATGGACCCAATCTATATATATAATTGCCTTATTCTGTCTGTCTGTCTGTCTTGCTCCAAAATTGTGTCACCGTGACAGTGTCACCGTGACAGTGTCGTTAGAGTGACAACTGTCGGATTGGCCGCTGGGCTCGGCCTGGCCCGGCCCCCCCCACGGATTGGCCGCTTGCCTCGGCCTGGCCCCACCCCCCGCATGGATTGGCCGCTCGCCCTGACCTTCCGCACGCATGGACTGCTCGGCCACGCCCCTTCCCCCGAATTCAAACGAAGCCACGACTCCCCCAGCCCAGACATAACCTTGCGATGCTGGGATCGTGACGGAGCCGGTGCACGCTGGTAACCATGATAAACATCGGGTAACTATAGGAATCGCTTCCCTTAGTTACCCGATGTGTATCATGGTTACCAGCGAACACCGGCTCCCGGTACACATGTGCAGGGAGCCGGCATACGCTGCGGTCAATAATGAAGTGTCATGCAGCGGTGAAAGAGTTAAAGACATTGCAAAACACTTCATTATAGGCAGCGGGCACCCCCAGAAGAGAGAAGACAGAAGAAAGAAGACCCCGCAGTCATACTCACCAGACGCCGACCGGGAGCAGGTGAGCGCATCAAGGTCCTGCAGCGGCGGAACACACACGCACACACATAAGAACAGACACACACACATCAGATCACACTCACTCACTCTCACACACACCTCACACACACATCAGATCGCATCCACACACTCACAACATCCAGTGATATCGCTTACTTCTCGGCGTCGATACTGTGCGTGCAGTGACCTTCAGGACCTGCCGGAGGATCACATGGCCGAACGCATGTGGTATCTCCGGATGTTGTGAGTGTGAGAGCGCGTATGTGCGATATTGTCAGTGTGTGTGTGTGTGTGTGTGTGCGAGTATGCGATCGGATGTGTGCGTGTATGCAATCGGATGTGTGCGTGTATGCGATCGGATGTGTGCGTGTGTTCTGATGTGTGAGTGTATGCGATCGGATCTGTGAGTATCGGCAGAAGGCAGAGGAGCACGGCGTGCAGCACAGCTGCTGGGACCGCCCACCGGAGGGCACAGGGAGAAGTGGGGTGTGAGTGTATGCAATCAGATGTGTGCGTGTATACTGTCTGATGTGTGACTGTGGAGCACGATGGGGAGTGCGCAGCATGGGGGATGGAGCACGATAGGGGGTGCGCAGCATGGGGATGGAGCACGATGGGGGTGCGCAGCATGGGGAGGGAGCACGATGGGGGGTGCGCAGCATGGAGGATGGAGGACGATGGGGGCTGCGCAGCATGGGGGGTGCGCAGCATGGGGGATGGAGCACGATGGGGGGTGCGCAGCATGGGGGATGGAGCACGATGGGGGGTGTGCAGCATGGGGGATTGAGCACGATGGGGGGTGCGCAGCATGGGGGATGGAGCACGATGGGGGTGCGCAGCATGGGGGATGGAGCACGATGGGGAGTGCGCAGCATGGGGGATGGAGCACGATGGGGGTGCGCAGCATGGGGGATGGAGGACTATGAGGGGTGCGCAGCATGGGGGACGGAGCACGATGGGGGGTGCGCAGCATGGGGGTTGGAGCTTGATGGGGGGTGCGCAGCATGGGGGATGGAGTACGATGGGGGTGCACACCTCCCCCCAAAACACACACACACCGCCACACGTGCACCGCACAACACACCACACACACACTGGGAACCACAAACACCGCCCTACACAGACACCCACACACAGACAACGCCGCACACACACAACACCCAACACACAAACACCGCGGCATACACAAATATACGCACATACCGTGCAACACACACACTGCACAAAACATACCTCCCCCAAAACACACGCACTCCACACCCACACAAACCGCGCAACACACACAGCACCACACACACACAATGCTGCAGACACACAGCGCTCCACAAACAACGCAACACACACAACGCAACACACAAACACCGCTCTCACACACCCCCCACCCAGACAACACCCAGAACATTTACAGCGCCCTACACAAACACTGGCAACTACACACAACAACATCGATATATATAACAAAGAAACATACATTAACTACACAATAAATTCTAGAATACCCGATGCGTTAGAATCGGGCCACCTTCTAGTATATTCTAAGCAGCTATTTTAATGTCCTTGTTTTGTCACTGACCGTATGTCTGTGTAAAACTCATAGAGACATATCCATTTCCAGTATCATGGATGAAAAGGGCCAATACAAGTCCATGGGTCTGTAAAAAAACATGTATCCATGTGCCAGGCATGTGCTGTATGTATTTAACATTGGAACGGATAGGAGAAGATTTGTAATTGATAAATAATATTAGCCATCCATGAAAAACACTGATGACGCATTGATTGTAAAAACACACGTACAGACAATACACTGATGACACACTGATGGTAAAAATGAACATACAGACAATACACTGATGACACACTGATGGTAAAAACAGATGTACAGACAATACACTGATGACACACTGATGGTAAAAACAGACGTACAGACAATACACCGATGACACCCTGATGGAAGAAACGGACATACAGACAATACACTGATGACACACTGATGGTAGAAACGGACATACAGACGATACACTGATGACACACTGATGGTAGAAACGGACATACAGACAATACACTGATGACACCCTGATGGTAGAAACGGACATACAGACAATACACTGATGACACCCTGATGGTAGAAACGGACATACAGACAATACACTGATGACACACTGATGGTAAAAACAGACACAGACAATACACTGATGACACACTGATGGTAAAACAGACACAGACAATACACTGTCATCACTCTGATCCAAAACAGTGATGACACCATTTTTTCCATGTACATGTTTAAACATGGATGTGTGAATGGGGCCTTAGTCAGATGGTTGCTTGGCGTGAACTTTAAGAAATCTGACATGTGAAATAACAGACCCCATCCAATGTGTCGACCATAAGGTCTTTGTCAAGGTTATGTGTACAATGATAACAGATACAGATAACATACAGTTATATGAAAAAGTTTGGGCACCCCTATTAATGTTAACCTTTTTTCTTTATAACAATTTGGGTTTTTGCAACAGCTATTTCAGTTTCATATATCTAATAACTGATGGACTGAGTAATATTTCTGGATTGAAATGAGGTTTATTGTACTAACAGAAAATGTGCAATCCGCATTTAAACAAAATTTGACAGGTGCATAAGTATGGGCACCCTTATCAATTTCTTGATTTGAACGCTCCTAACTACTTTTTACTGACTTACTAAAGCACTAAATTGGTTTTGTAACCTCATTGAGCTTTGAACGTCATAGGCAGGTGTATCCAATCATGAGAAAAGGTATTTAAGGTGGCCACTTGCAAGTAGTTCTCCTATTTGAATCTCCTATGAAGAGTGGCATCATGGGCTCCACAAAACAACTCTCAAATGATCTGAAAACAAAAATTATTCAACATAGTTGTTCAGATGAAGGATACAAAAAGTTGTCTCAGAGATTTAAACTGTCAGTTTCCACTGTGAGGAACATAGTAAGGAAATGGAAGAACACAGGTACAGTTCTTGTTACGCCTAGAAGTGGCAGGCCAAGAAAACTATCAGAAAGGCAGAGAAGAAGAATGGTGAGAACAGTCAAGGACAATCCACAGACCACCTCCAAAGACCTGCAGCTTCATCTTGCTGCAGATGGTGTCAATGTGCATCGGTCAACAATACAGCGCACGTTGCACAAGGAGAAGCTGTATGGAAGGGTGATGCGAAAGAAGGCGTTCCTGCAAGCACGAAACAAACAGAGTCGCCTGAGGTATGCAAAAGCACATTTAGACAAGCCAGTTACATTTGGGAAGAAGGTTCTGTGGACTGATGAAACAAAGATTGAGTTGTTTGGTCATACAAAAAGGCGTTATTCATGGAGGCAAAAAAACACGGCATTCCAAGAAAAGCACTTGCTACCCACAGTAAAATTTGTTGGAGGTTTCATCATGCTTTGGGGCTGTGTGGCCAATGCCGGCACCGGGAATCTTTTTAAAGTTGAGGGTCGCATGGATTCAACTCAGTATCAGCAGATTCTTGACAATAATGTGCAAGAATCAGTGACGAAGTTGAAGTTACGCAGGGGATGGATATTTCAGCAAGACAATGATCCAAAACACCGCTCCAAATCTACTCAGGCATTCATGCAGAGGAACAATTACAATGTTCTGGAATGGCCATCCCAGTCCCCAGACCTGAATATCATTGAACATCTGTGGGATGATGTGAAGCAGCTGTCCATGCTCGGCGACCATCAAACTTAACTGAACTGGAATTGTTTTGTAAACAGGAATGGTCAAATATACCTTCATCCAGGATCCAGGAACTCATTAAAAGCTACAGGAAGCAACTAGAGGCTGGGATTTCTGCAAAGGAGGATCTACAAAATATTAATGTCCCTTTTATGTTGAGGTGCCCATACTTATGCACCTGTCAAATTTTGTTTAAATGCGGATTGCACTTTTTCTGTTAGTACAATAAACCTCATTTCAATCCAGACATATTACTCAGTCCATCAGTTATTAGATATATGAAACTTAAATAGCTGCTTCAAAAACCCAAATTGTTATAAAGAAAAAAGGTTAACATTAATACGGGTGCCCAAACTTTTTCATATGACTGTACCTCGCATTAAATCATCTGCATCTGTGTCACAGCGAGAGCCCGGTGATCACACAGATATGGCACCACTGCCACCAATCACAAACACCACTGTGCTGCCTCCAATCATCAGGACAATATGGAATTGACTGACAATGGATAGACAAGGTGACGGCTGCTTTTGCTACTAGGACAATTATTGTGGAACTCACAGTAAGGGCAGAGTATATAGACAGCACATCGAATCACAAAATCACTGTTTAATCAGTAGTAGATTATCATTAGAGGACTACTTGGCGTGCTGCAAATAGTCCAGCATATTCATGAGCTTTGTATAACTGCTAGATCTGCAGCAGAAAAAACTTTGATTTTATTAAAATGACAGCAAACAGCTCAGTAAGTGACACATCACTGGAATCAGGGTCTCTGGCTCTATGTTATGCTGCTCTCAGATGAAGGAGCAAAAACCTGGTGACAGATTCCCTTTAAATGGTTGCTGTTTTGGAAAGAGACTTTGGAAAAGAAAATGCACACAACACAGAAAAATAGTTGTCTGACATTTCAACACGGTAACAAATTAACAACACTGGAAAATAACACTTCACTGTGTTCTCAGCGATAATACATTTCCTTACAGTTCTATATTAAGCCACAAACAGATACAGAAATATCTTCATTAGCAGCAGTGCAATCAATTTTCCAGATATAGTGTTGACGGTGAATTGGAAGGATTCATATTTTAAGAATCAATGGAGAATATATTTTTTAAAGATTCACTTGATGTCGTTTCCAGTCTGTTCAGCTCTTTGCCAGATGGAGGCTTGAGGCAAAACTATATATTAATTGCGTACTGATATTCTTGTTACACTTGGTAAATACAGTATATATACAGTTAGGTCCAGAAATATTTGGACAGTGACACAATTTTCGCGAGTTGGGCTCTGCATGCCACCACATTGGATTTGAAATGAAACCTCTACAACAGAATTCAAGTGCAGATTGTAACGTTTAATTTGAAGATTTGAACAAAAATATCTGATAGAAATTGTAGGAATTGTACATATTTCTTTACAAACACTCCACATTTTAGGAGGTCAAAAGTAATTGGACAAATAAACCAAACCCAAACAAAATATTTTTATTTTCAATATTTTGTTGCGAATCCTTTGGAGGCAATCACTGCCTTAAGTCTGGAACCCATGGACATCACCAAACGCTGGGTTTCCTCCTTCTTAATGCTTCGCCAGGCCTTTACAGCCGCAGCCTTCAGGTCTTGCTTGTTTGTGGGTCTTTCCGTCTTAAGTCTGGATTTGAGCAAGTGAAATGCATGTTCAATTGGGTTAAGATCTGGTGATTGACTTGGCCATTGCAGAATGTTCCACTTTTTTGCACTCATGAACTCCTGGGTAGCTTTGGCTGTATGCTTGGGGTCATTGTCAATCTGTACTATGAAGCGCCGTCCGATCAACTTTGTGGCATTTGGCTGAATCTGGGCTGAAAGTATATCCCGGTACACTTCAGAATTCATCCGGCTACTCTTGTCTGCTGTTATGTCATCAATAAACATAAGTGACCCAGTGCCATTGAAAGCCATGCATGCCCATGCCATCATGTTGCCTCCACCATGTTTACATAGGATGTGGTGTGCCTTGGATCATGTGCCGTTCCCTTTCTTCTCCAAACTTTTTTCTTCCCATCATTCTGGTACAGGTTGATCTTTGTCTCATCTGTCCATAGAATACTTTTCCAGAACTGAGCTGGCTTCATGAGGTGTTTTTCAGCAAATTTAACTCTGGCCTGTCTATTTTTGCAATTGATGAATGGTTTGCATCTAGATGTGAACCCTTTGTATTTACTTTCATGGAGTCTTCTCTTTACTGTTGACTTAGAGACAGATACACCTACTTCACTGAGAGTGTTCTGGACTTCAGTTGATGTTGTGAACGGGTTCTTCTTCACCAAAGAAAGTATGCGGCGATCATCCACCACTGTTGTCATCCGTGGACGCCCAGGCCTTTTTGAGTTCCCAAGCTCACCAGTCAATTCCTTTTTTCTCAGAATGTACCCGACTGTTGATTTTGCTACTCCAAGCATGTCTGCTATCTCTCTGATGGATTTTTTCTTTTTTTCAACCTCAGGATGTTCTGCTTCACCTCAATTGAGAGTTCCTTAGACCGCATGTTGTCTGGTCACAGCAACAGCTTCCAAATGCAAAACCACACACCTGTAATCAACCCCAGACCTTTTAAGTACTTCATTGATTACAGGTTAACGAGGGAGACGCCTTCAGAGTTAACTGCAGCCCTTAAAGTCCCTTGTCCAATTACTTTTGGTCCCTTGAAAAAGAGGAGGCTATGCATTACAGAGCTATGATTCCTAAAGCCTTTCTCCGATTTGGATGTGAAAACTCTCATATTGCAGCTGGGAGTGTGCACTTTCAGCCCATATTATATATATAATTGTATTTCTGAACATGTTTTTGTAAACAGCTAAAATAACAAAACTTGTGTCACTGTCCAAATATTTCTGGCCCTGACTGTATATATATATATATATATATATATATATATATATATATATATATATATATATATATATATAAAACATTGCTAGCATTTGGATGTCACAAATTACCAATATACCAAGCTAATCCTTATGTTACCTGATCTCTGGTAGAACCTGTCCCCTTGTAACCCTACATAATAAAAGGAGAAAGGTATATGACATGCTGGGGCTGAGGAAATAAATTGACAACCACAACAGTAATTAAAAGTGCTGATATTAGTGGTTGTCACCCAGTTCCATGTGACTGCAGGTGCCAAGCTGGGTACGAGAGGACTCCTGTCGAGCTGCACAACACAGAGGTAACATCAGGGTAGAAATACCCCAGAAGGCCCTGGCACTAAGGAGAGAGGAGCAGAGTCACCTCCTAACACTCACCTGAGGCTGATCCTGACACTCCCTACCGTCCCTAGACGGGTACGTGCCTAGGCCCTCGCTGGCCCTGAGCTCATCCTGACTAGTGAAGGCGAGTGAGACACTAGTCTCGCCACTGCAATAAAATAACTCAAGGAAGGTAAGACAAACGGTTGGGGAAAGACACAATAATAAACACTCCTTGATTTCTTTAGCAGGAATCTTCGCAGCTGCAACAGAAACAACCCCACAGCTATGCAGAGACGAGCTCCTCCAACATGGACAGCATAGGTATAAGCTATAGCCGTCATAGGGATGAGTGAGGAGTGGAGATTTATAGCAGAAGGGAATGGCTGCAGCTGAGGTTACAACTGCCTGTTAGATCATTGCAGGATAGAAATTAACCTTAACCCCTTCAGTACCGTAAGTAATTAAATATGCTCCAACTCAGGGTAAACAAAAAGCAGGCAATAC
Source organism: Anomaloglossus baeobatrachus (assembly GCF_048569485.1). Lineage (NCBI taxonomy): Eukaryota > Metazoa > Chordata > Amphibia > Anura > Aromobatidae > Anomaloglossus > Anomaloglossus baeobatrachus. Next base: position 143,264,401 of record NC_134353.1, on the reverse strand, counting down.
GCTTTGACCTTCTGATCACAGATCCCCTCAAGATCCCATCAGGCCGTGACACACTCATAACAACCAGCCTCTGTATCTGTGTAGGAGGAGACCAGTGTAAGGTTTTGTCCACATGAGTATATGCAAAAGTGTCCATTTTTCATGCAGAAAAAATAGACAATTTTTCATCCATATTGTCTTAAGACTTAAGTGTTTGTTTTTTACATTTGTATGATTTCATATGTGCAGTTTGTACAGTCCCTGACAGAAGTTCTGTCACTTATCCATGTTATGTAAATAAAAGCTGACTTTAAATTCATCCATTGGTTTCATAAATTCCCCTTTTTGAAAGCTGAAACCCTACCAGGGTGGATTTTTGACATGTTGTCAGAGGTCAAGTTGCAGTTCAACTGAAGGTCTGGGGTGCTGGATTTCTTTTTATACAGACCCACTAATTAACCGATCATTTAGTGAGTACAGGTGAGGATGTAAACTAGGATTTGGTGCATTATATGACAAGGCGACAAAACATTTGTCTTGCCAAAATCTGACCTTTTTGTGTTCATTAAATGATCGATATTTCAGCTTTGCATCAACTTTATTTTCATAACCTAAACCATATTGGGAGGGTTTCAGCTTTCAAAAGAATAATTTATGAAACAAATGGATGAATTTAAAGTCAGGTTATAAGCTTTTATTTACATAACATGGATAAGCGACAGAACTTCTGTCAGGGACTATACATCTGCATGGCATTCGTCCTTTATATGAGCAATTTAAGGTCAATGTATGTTATTCACCAGCTTCTGGGAGAAAATGACTTTATTCCTCCTGGAAGCCGCACAGCACTGTGAGAAGTGACTATAAACACACCCTGCACTGAATTACTGTTGAGCCGGCTGTCAGTCGAAGTGCCGGGTTGTGCTATGAGCAGTGACTGTAGCCACACCGGCATGCCTGCATCATAGAAAGACCATGGCTCCCAGGAAAAATAAAGTTTATTTTGTCTTGGAATCTACACTTTCATTGTGGCGGTCGAGCATCTTCCAAATGCACTTAACCTGCAGATTAACCCTATGTCTGCAGGTTCATAGCAATTTCTGACATGATAGGTTCTGGTTCATAAATAATAAAAATCAAATACAGTTTCTTGTCTTATTAATTACTATATTTTTTGGTTTATAAGATGCACTTTTCCTCCCAAAAATTTGGGAGGAAAGTGAGGGGTGTGTCTTAAAATCTGTATTTAGCTTACCGGGGGGTGGTGGAAAGGGATAGCAGGAGGCAGGGGCAATGCTGTGGCGGCTGCGCAGGGTCTGCGGTGGCTGTGCACGGGCAGTGAGGGCTTCAAATAATGGTTCCTGGAGCCGGCGCATGCGCAGATGAAGCTCTTGGTTCAAGATCTCATCTGCACACGCACCGCCTCCAACCCATTGATCTCGCAGCAGCGGACTTAAGGAAAATGGGGCCTGGAGGTGGCATGTGCGCAGATGTGATTTCGGCTTGTCATTGAGCTGAGATCTCAATCTGCACATGCGCCAGTTCCGGGCACCACTATTTGAAGCTCTCAATGCCCATAGCCCCAGCACCAGCACAGCTGCCCCAGCACCAGTACAGCTGCCCCAGCACCGTCTCCATCGCCAACAGTTTCTAGGACAACATCCGGGACACCTGTCGGCTGTAAGCTTGCAGCATCGCCCTGCTCCACCTCTGCCTCCTGTGACCCCGCTCCAACACTGCTGCCGCCCTCCTCTGGTAAGACACCACCGGATTATAAGACAGACCCCTTTTTTTCACCCTTTTTCTCCAAAATTGGGTTGCGTCTTATAATACAGTGCATCTTATAAAACGAAAAATCAGTATATTGGAGCCGCGAAAAAACACATGACATAAGCATGGTAACTTGTGAGTGATCTGTTTTTATATGTGTCGCGGGCGGCGGGGCGCTGCGCTCGCTGACGCTCGGGTCCAGCGCTGCTGCTGCTGCTCGGTGGCTCGAGCGGTGGGCCGGATCCGGGGACTCGAGCGGCGCTCCTCGCCCGTGAGTGAAAAGGGGGGTGGTTTGTTTGGGGATTTAGTCCGTGACGCCACCCACGGGTTGTGGTGAAGATGGTCACCACCGCTGCTGGTGACGGGGATCCCAGGAGCGATGGTAGGGAGCAGCTGGGATGTTGTTTTCCCCCTCCGTGGGTAGGGCCTGGTGGTGTGACGGGGAGGCGGGGTTGGTGAGGTGCAGGGTTGCAGGGACAGCGCGGCGCGGTGCCGGATGGCATGGGTGTGCTCACTCAGCAATAGATGCACAAAGTCTCCGGTAAACCAAACGGGTGGATGGACAGGTCCCGCAGCCGGCTGCAGTGTCTCTCCCCGGACAGGGTGATGGTGGCTGTCTTTCCCTGCACCTCTGTGTACTGTGTTGACTCCAATGGCTTCCCAACGGTAGTCCGCTCCCCAGTATATGGATACCTGAGAAGCCCTTTTTGCCCGCAGGCGCTGGCCCTCGGATTTCTAGCCGGTGGCGGTGGATGTATATCCTCACGGTGTGAGCGGTTGCCTTCAAATCTGGACTTGGTTGTTAGGGAACTTCGGAGGTTCCTGTCACATTCGGATTTGACTATTGATGGCGGCTCCAAGCCTGGTCGGGGTCCGATGGCCCTGCCTGTGTGCTTAGCTTCACTCCGTTCCCCGGTCCGGTACCGGTAGGCCACCGCCCAGCCCCAGTCCTTACAGCTCTGCAGAGTTCCACCAACTCCTGCAGACGGCCACCACCGTCTGCCAGCCTTGCTGTCAGTGCCTGGGCTCCCACCCAGACACTTGCAGTTTTGTGACCTCTCACTTTCACCTCCTGAACTGAACTTAACTACTGCTTTTCCCGCCTCCAGGCCTGTGAACTCCTCGGTGGGTGGGGCCAACCACCTGGCTCCACCCCACCTGGTGTGGACATCAGACCCTGGAGGGAGGCAACAAGGGTTTTTGTCTGACTAATGTAACTGTCTGGGGGGTGGGGGTGTGTGTGTGTTTTGTCTGCGGCTACCTGGCTAGTCCAGGGCGCCACATATGCACCCATTGACTATTAACGGGCAATTCTAATCTAGAATATGGATCAATTTGGTGCATGTTGTGATTTTTTTACATGCAGACTATCAATCCATGTGTAAAAAAATGTATGTGAGCTACCCCATTGATTTGCATTGGTCAGACTGCTGTCTTTATACTATCAGTTTTGCACACAGACACTTACCAAGCGCTTACTCAGAAATCAATTAATTGAAGAGGATCATATTTTCAGTTAGCTCCTGGAGGATAAAACTCTCTGAAGGATTTTTCCAATAAAATACATAGATGCTGACAAATAATCAGAATTGCTGATCTGAATAGTTCTCCATTTAAACATAAATTCCTCTGACATATAAATGATGCTTATCCACTAGCCAGAAATCACTGGGGCCCCATAAATGTCAGCAGTACACCGCACTTTGGGTTCAGAAGTAGCTTAGTATACATTTGGCTGCTTGCTCTGAATTTCATAGATTTTTTTAATGGGAACGTTGGCAGTCAGTATTGCTATCAAGTAGTGATCTGCAATTATACATGCAAGCACAAGAGGCTTTGGCAACGTTCCCAAGTAGTGTACAGAAACTTGGCTGTAAGGATGGGATAAACAGACCCTGCTCAAGTGCTTTGTTATTTGGTGGCAGTTCAATTATTTCTAAAATGGATAGAAACAAGCAAGTAGATATTAAAATCCACTGTCCAAAGAAATTAGAACTTTTAATTTAAGTTATCTCTTAGTTATGCTGGTGACGATTTTCTTTAGATGATTCCTATCCATTCAATATAATTTCCACAACCCCTGCAGAAAGATGTGATTGCCTTAAGGCCACTTTACACGCAACGACATCGCTAACGAGATGTCGTTGAGGTCACGGAATTCGTGACGCATATCCGGCCTCATTAGCGACATCGTTGAGTGTGAAATGTACGAACGACCGCTAACGATCAAAAATACTCACCATATCATTGATCGTTGATACGTCGTTCTAATCTCAAATATCGTTGCTGCTGCAGGTACGATGTTGTTCGTCGTTCCTGCGGCAGCACATATCGCTATGTGTGACACCGCAGGAACAATGAACAACATCGTACCTGCGACCGCCGGCAATGAGGAAGGAAGAAGGTGGGATATTCTGGCCGCTCATCTCTGCCCCTCCAATTCTATTGGACAGCCGCTTAGTGATGCCGCTGTGACGCCAAACGAACCTCCCCCTTACAAAGGAGGCGGTTCGCCGGCCACAGCGACGTCGCTAAGCAGGTAAGTACGTGTGATAGGTCCTAGCGATGTTGTGCGCTACGGGCAGCGATTTGCCCGTGACACACAACCAACGGGGTGGGTGCTTTCACCAGCAACATCACTAGCGATGTTGCTGTGTGTAAAGTGGCCTTTACAACGAGAAGGTTACTCTACCCCTTTTAAAACACCCTGTTTTGAGACAAATTAACCCCTTCACCCCCAGGCGATTTTCCGTTTTTCATTTTCGTATTTTCTTCCCCTTCTTCCGAGAGCCATAACTTTTCTATATTTCCCTCGATATTGCCATGCGAGGGCTTATTCTTTCGGACGAGTTGTACTTTTGAACGGCATTATTCATTATCCATACAGTGAAGGAAATAAGTATTTGATCCCTTGCTGATTTTGCAAGTTTGCCCACTGACAAAGACATGAACAGTCTATAATTTTAAGGGTAGGTTAATTTTAACAGTAAGAGATAGAATATCCAAAATGAAATCCAGCAAGGAATCAAATAATTCTTTCCTTCACTGTATAGTGTACTGGAACACAGGAAAAAAATTCCAAATGTGGAGAAATTGTGAAAAAAGTGAAATTCCACAAAGGTTTTGGGGGGGTTTAATCACCATGTTCACTATATGGTTAATATGGTAAAAACCTGTCAGTGTGATTCCTCAGGTCGGTACGAGTTTGTAGACACCAAACATGTATACTTTTACTTTTATCTAAGTGGTGAAAAAAAATTCTGAAGTTTGTAAAAAAGAATTGCGCTTTTGTCACCATTTTCCGAGACGCGTAGCGTTCTCATATTTCGGGATCTGGGGCTCAGTGATGGTTTATTTTTTGCACCTTGAGAGGATGGTTTAAATTATACCATTCTTGTGTAGATGTGATGTTTTGATCTCCTGTTATTGCATTTTAATGAAATGTTGCAGTGAGCAAAAAAACATAATTTTGGCATTTGGGCATTTGGAATTGTTCTCTCTATGCCGTTTACCGAACGGATTAATTGATTTTTTTATTCTGATAGATTGGGCATTTCTGAATGCGATAATACCAAATATGTGTATTTTTTATTTTTTTAATTGTTTTATTTTCAATGAGGCAAAAGATTGGTGATTTGAGCTTTTAGGGTTTTTTATTTTTTTAGATTTTTAAAACTTTTATTTTACATATTTTATTAATTTTACAAGTCCCCCTAGGGGACGTTAGTTATTACTGCACAGTCCGAAGAAATCTAAATGTGAATGCAAAAAGTGGATTTTCAGAGACATGCGACATCTAAGACACTGGTATGCATTTAGCAGTTCCTTAACACCTTCAACATGTTCTGGAGATTTATTATTTCCTAAGACGTTTTCACAGATCCACTTGAAGCTTTTCCAAGATCTCAATTCCTTATCAGTTAGAGTTCCTTCAAACACATTATCTCTCATAAGCTCTCTGATCTGAGGACCAACAAATACCCCTTCCTTCAGTTTTGCTGGTGAAATGCTGGAGAATTTCTGTGAAATGTACTGGAACCTTTGTGAATTTGTAGCTTCCATGGCTTTCACAAAGTTTTTAATCAATCCCAACTTTATATGTAGTGGAGGAAGAAAGATTTTAGTTGGAGCAACTAAAGGATTATGCTGAACATTGTATCTACCTGGAGCATATATGTTTCTCTGTCCCCAATCACGATGAACATAATGCTCTACTGTATTTCTACTGTCCCATAAACACAAGAAGCAACAATATTTTGTGAAACCTCCTTGCATTGCCATTAGCAGACCAAACACTTCTCAAATCTCCACAGATATTCCATTGATGATTGCTTATATTGTATAGCATCCAGAACAACTGACAGATTTTCATAACTTTCCTTTAGATGACATGAATGGGCAATAGGGATTGATGGTTTCATATTTCCATTGTGAAGCAACACTGCTTTCACACGTCTCTGGGATGAGTCAATAAACAATTGCCATTCTGCAACAAAATACTCTTGATTCAGTTCTTCAAAGAGGCCATTCACATTGTTACCGTACACCATTGGTCCAGCAGCTATGAAAAATTGTGTTAAAGTGTTACTTCTGTTTCGGTAACAACACACTTGATATTATCATGAAGAAGATTCTTCTGTTTCAACATAGATACAAGAAGTTCAGCTTTATCTTTTGACAACAAAAGTTCTCTAATGAGATCCTGTAATTCATGTTGAGTAAACCATTCTGGCTGCTCAGCTGCTCCATCAGGTACATATTCATCTTGACTTGAGGTCTCCATGCCTTCACCAGTAGCTTCAGCTCCATAGTCTTAATATTCTACTTCATTTTCATCCAATCCAGACAATGGTGGCCCTTCAGTTTGACAAAACAAAAATAGCAGTCATCACTATGTTTTTTGGGTTTTCTCCAAATCATGGGAACAGCAAATGGCATAGCCACTTTCCTCATATTCAAGCAGTCACAAAGACCATTTCAACAACTTGAGCATATCACATGAGGGGCCCAGCAAACATTGAAAATGCAGAAATATCGTAATAGCAAAAATACTTCTATCTCAGAAACTTTAGGTGATAGAGCAAAACTAAGCATATTTTTGCAATCAGCAGCACATCAAACTCCATAAAACAGACATATTACCTTTGCTGCTGATTTTTTTGTGTTGCCCAATGTTATGTAACTTTATCTTGATTATAAAAAAATAATGAAATGACAGCTCACCCAAAGGACCGTGCCCGGAAGGTTGTTGTGCAGAAATCTCTCTGTTAGGCCGCCTTCACACGCACGTGTCCCCGGTACGTGTTAGGTCCGTGCCCGCATGTACCGGAGACATGAGTACACGTAAACCCATTAAAATCAATGGGTTTATGTACACGCACGTGTGCAGCCATTGGCCCGTGCCTCCGTGTGGAGCAGACGTGAGCCCGTGTGCTCCACACGGATGCATGTCTGTTTTTCTACGGCATCACGGGTGTCACACAGCCCGCATACGGACCACACGGATGTAGTGTGGATGTGTTCCGTGTGACACGCGCCGGAGAAAACTCACGTGTCAGAGAAAAAAAAGAAATCTTTACTCCCCTTCTCCTGCCCTCCTGTCTCTGCCACTGCTGTCACTTGCTTCCGACCGCCGCTCATTATGCTAATTTAATATTCACTTCACTGCGGCGGAAGCGGCAGCAGCGGGGAGTCGGCAGGGCTGGAGACCGCTGATCAGCACCACAGACAGCGACGCCAGGGACAGGTGAGTTGAAAGCTCTCGTTCTCCATGTGTTATCACGGATAACACATGGAGAACACATGTAGTGCCATAAACATGACACACAGAGGGGAAAACGCACCTTTGACACGTCCGTGAAACACGTGCATGATTTTCACGGACGTGTGAAGGGGGCCTAAGAAGTAGTGGTTCCAGTTCTTGATCCAATAGTACTTCATTTAATCCAAGTGCAGCCATAAAAATTCAAAGTCCATAACATGAAAAAAGATTAGGAGAGTTGGGGGGATTAAAACATTCAGATGCGTTTTGGTGGTGTCACTTTAATCATTGTTAATTTATCTTGAATATGTTTTAGAATATAGATATATTGACAATTTGTATAATTGTCCATTTCTGGATGTAACTGTATACAAATAGAAAGTAGTAAAATGCAAGTGCACATACAGGATCCTAAATGGTTAAATACTCATCAGACAAGGAGATTCTCCAGGTTCCTCACAATCTTTTGTTAAGAAAAAAGGTCATAAGGTGGAGGTAACTCATCTGTTCTTTTTATTGCCTTAATTATAACTTCCTTGCATGGTACCAAAACCCAAATGCCATGTTTTGGACTGTCAAGAATAGATGCTTTCCTTTTAGGAATTATCATAGTTGTTAAAGTGGAGATCAGTTATAATTATCCAAGTTATGTTATTGATGGGCAAATTCCCTATTTACATTGCATATTCCCTTGCTATTCAAAGCCAGGTACAGTTGATGAAATATCCTATGGGTTGAGTCATGAATGACTAACAAGTCTGCAAAACGGCAGCTGAGGAATGTTGTAGCAGCTTGTGAAAAATTTGCAACTGAATGCCCATTAGTGAGGTTTCTTCCAGTCCCCTATCTCTATTCAAGATTTTTACCTCTTGTAAGAACCTTTGTAACAACCAAGCATGTTGCCTCTAATAGACTTTATAACCATCAAGCTCATTGCCTCTTTGTGAGTAACATTTTCCTAAACTATCTTCTGTGTACACCTGCATTTCTTTCTTATCATTGAGTGAGGACTCCAGAAACCACTCATGTACCAAATGCCATTGTATCCTAAATTGACTTAATCCTTGAATGCTCCATGATGGACATGTATGAGTGAGGGTTTGTGGAGCTCGGGAGTTGCTCCACCCAAGGCAGATGTTGACTGTTTTACATATCAAGCATCTGCTTCTAACAGAGCTGTTGTAAAACCCTAAATGTTGCTGTCAAACTGCTGATTTTTGGCCCTGGATACTTGTAGCCACCCACACTCCCGGTGTTACTAAAGAGTACGTTAGTTTTCTTTTAGTCTAGGGACTGGGCCCTGTTTTGTGGCCAGATCTTTTCACCCAGTGTTCTGTGAAGCAAGCCCATGGGTGCTTCCCGTACTCCCGTGTCTCTAAGATCCCTTTTTCTGTGTCAACCGGGTCGAGCAGGACCCCCAGGTCTCTACTCGCCACACCACTAACTGACACTGTCAACTGTCAACTCAGCTCTGCCCACTCACCTCAGACACCTCACCCACTAAGCTCCACCCCAGACTGGCTTTGTGGGATGGTGCTAGCCACCATACAAGTCCAGCTGCACTAGGCCCTAACCACGGTTTAGTGGAGTGTTTTGATGAGTCTGTCTGTGTGCGTGTGTCGTGTGAACTGGTGGATGACCCCTTCCTTACCCTGAGATGGGATACCACACCTCTGGATGAGGTGCAGCATCTCTGTGGCGACAGAAGGTTCAGGGGTGCCACACTCCCCCACAGCAAATCCCAGCAGGTCCGTGGGCTGGAACAAAAAAAAATAATTGATACAGTGTTGTTATGACTTGCAAAATTTTGAATGCTATTAAACAGCTTTAAAACTCTTCTTTCCTTTATGGGAAGTGCATCACTTAAAACTTTGCATAACTCAAAATAGAAAATAAACATTCTTATTATTGACACCATGTACATTGCTTGAGTGTCTAGTGTGGTCCCCAACCGGGTGTCCGTCACACTGCTCCAGGTGTAGTTAACAGTCATGGGGGACCGGCCACCAACAAACCCCCAACGTAGGCTCTGGGCTGGCATCAGAGCATTACTTGACCACGACTTCTGCCAGCCAGACGAGTTTTTGTTCTGTGGTATATCAATTCTGGTAGAGAGCACAACGGGTGCTAACTTTACATACGCAAAGTTCTGGTCACCCATAGTCCAGTGACCCAGTTGTCCATTAACTTAATCACCTAAATCAAGAAAGATTTTTATGAAGGTAAATACTTTATTTTAATCAACTATTTACACTAGGATCCTATAAAATCTACTTAGATGCGGGGATCCCGCTCCAGAACGACCCCAGGCATCAGGTAGGCCATTTACAGGGTTGTCTGCACCCCCTGGTGACAAGGCCCCAGTTTTACTGGGCATCCTGTGGCTGACCCTTCAGCTTTCACAGCCTTAGATGCTCTAGGCTGTGTGGTGACATCTAGGGAATACCACTCTCGTTCTCCCTTGTGCCAGGTTGAGAGCACCGCCTCTGGGTACATGATGTCAAGGTGCCAGAGGGGTGCAACGTCACCTGAGGTTGACTCTCGCAGTACCCGTATGACCCGATCCTTCAATTGTGCAAAGTCTAGGTCAGGGTTTTGTAGGGCCATAATGCACAGCTGTGTCCAAAGGAGCCCTTCTATAAACTGCTCTGTTAGTAGCTTGTCTCCCCTAAGCACACTTGCAGAATCCACCTGCTTAACAGCCCTCAGCGCCTCTTGCAGGTTTAGAGCATAGTCCCGTACGCTGTCCTGCATCCTTTGTTTGAACCCAAAGAATCTCATCTTTATTTCTGCAGCTGTGCGGGTGTCAAAAGTGTCTTTTAACTTTCCAGTATTTGTGCTACTGTCCCTTTGTCAATGTCCGGCCAGGACTTTACTTCACGCTGGACTGCACCGGTTAACTGTCTTATTATTATGCCTACTTTTTGACCTTCACTCAGGAGGTACACTTAAAACAGACTGTGCAGCCTTTCTCTAAAGTTGGTCAGGGTATGCGACTCCCCTGAGCACTGTGGTAGCCAGGCCGCTACCGGGATGTATGGCATTGTGAGCGGCATAACGGGCGCTGCAGCTGGGGCTACAACGGCAGCCTCATCTCCACCTGGGCTGGACATCTTCCACCCCCCTTAGTGCACCTTACCAGGCTCCGTGTTTCTCTATCGGGGAGTCCAGGGTTAATTAACCGTCGCTCTGAAGACGGGCTTTCTTTGCGCTCTTTTCCTCCTTTTTTCTCCTTGTGCGCGGCTAGTTTACTACTGCGCAATTCAACAGTTCATAAGCACACAGTACTTAGGCACACACTACCCGGTGGTACCGGGCACATTATCCTGTTCGTGATACCAAATTGACACACCCAGCTTCAGGGCCGGGGGCTACTTCTTACTGGGCCAGAATAGTCTGGTGATGTCACGGCGGCGTGGCCCAGTTCCGTGACCCTGGTGGTGTCTTTCGATAATAAAGAAATGATGATTATGATGGGAGTTGTAGTTAAGAGTATAAGTTCGTGACGCCACCTGTGGTACTGCGGCTATGTGGCCCGCCGCTGCGCTGTGTATTCCCCGGGGCAGATGTTGATGGCGCAGCTGAGGTGATATTGCTCCCCACAGGTACAGCTTGAGGCCCGTGGATTATGCTTGACATGGGTGACACAGAAGAAGGGATCCAATAGACACGGGAGTGCGAGAAGCAATCGTGGGCTTGCTCCACAGAACACTGGGTGGAAAGGACTGGCCGCAAAACGAGGACCTGATCCCTAGACTAAAAGAAAACGAACGTACTCTTTAGTAACACCAGGGGCCTGGGTGGCTACAAGCATCCAGGGCCGAAAATCAGCACACAAATCCGCTGGAAGGGGGCCACAGAGGATCAGGGGGCCAAGCAGGCAGAAAACCTTTGAAGGTCTGTGGCCCCTGGCTCAGGATACTGTGTGCGGAGGCGCGGGTCAGGAGGGCGAGAGTCAGCGCAGTAGAGACGACCAGGAAAGGCACATCTGAGGGGTGCACCGGTATTGACCTCTGAGCTGCCCAGGATCAAAGGGAGCCCATCACAATGCATCCCAGCATATCGCGGGTGATTGCCAGCTTACTGCACACCTGTGGAACTGGTACCGTGAGTAAAGACTTTGACTGCAACTCCAGTGTCGTCTACGTCCTTCCCTGCAAGAGGCGCTGAGGGCTGTTAAGCAGGTGGATTCTGCAAGTGTGCTTAGGGAAGACAAACTAACAGAGCAGTTTATAGAAGGGCTCCTTTGGACACAGCTGTGCATTATGGCCCTACAGAACCCTGACCTAGACTTTGCACAATTGAAGGATCGGGTCGTATGGGTACTGCGAGAGTCAACCCCAGGTGACGTTGCACCCCTCTGGCACCCTGACATCATGTACCCAGAGGCGGTGCCCTCAACCCGGCACAAGGGAGAACGAGGGTGGTATGCCCTAGATGTCACCACACAGCCTAGAGCATCTAAGGCTGTGAAAGTTGAAGGGTCAGCCACAGGATGCCCAGTAAAACTGGGGCCTTATCACCAGGGGGTGCAGACAACCCTGTCAATGGCCTACCTGATGCCTGGGGTTGTTCTGGAGCGGGATCCCCGCATCTAAGTAGATTTTACAGGACCCTAGTGTAATAGTTGTTTAAAATAAAGTATTTACCTTCATAAAAATCTTTTTTGATTTAGGTGATTAAGTTAATGGACAACTGGGTCACTGGACTATGGGTGACCAGAACTTTGCGTATTTATAGTTAGCACCCGTTGTGCTCTCTACCAGAATTGATATACCACAGAACAAAAACTCGTCTGGCTGGCAGAAGTCGTGGTCAAGTAATGCTCTGATGCCAGCCCAGAGCCTACGTTGGGGGTTTGTTGGTGGCCGGTCCCCCATGACTGTTAACTACACCTGGAGCAGTGTGACGGACACCCGGTTGGGGACCACACTAGACACTCAAGCAATGTACATGGTGTCAATAATAGGAATGTTTATTTTTTATTTTGAGTTATGCAAAGTTTTAAGTGATGCACTTCCCATAAAGGAAAGAAGAGTTTTAAAGTTGTTTTATATCATTCAAAATTTTGCAAGTCATAACACCACTGTATCAATTATTATTTTTTTTTTGTTCCAGCCCTCGGACCTACTGGGATTCGCTGTGGGGGAGTGTGGCACCCCTGAACCTTCTGTCGCCACAGAGATGCTGCACCTCATCCAGAGGTGTGGTATCCCATCTCAGGGTAAGGAAGGGGTCATCCACCGGTTTACACGACACACACACAGACAGACTCATCAAAACACTCCACTAAACCGTGGTTAGGGCCTAGTGTAGCTGGACTTGTATAGTGGCTAGCACCATCCCACGAAGCCAGTCTGGGGTGGAGCTTACTGGGTGAGGTGTCTGAGGTGAGTGGGCGGAGCTGAGTTGACAGTTGACAGTGTCAGTTAGTGGTGTGGCGAGTAGAGACCTGGGGGTCCTGCTCGACCCGGGTGACACAGAAGACGGGATCTTAGAGACACGGGAGTGTGGGAAGCACCCGTGGGCTTGCTCCACAGAACACTGGGTGAAAAGATCTGGCCACAAAACAGGGACCCAGTCCCAAGACTAAAAGAAAACTAACGTACTCTTTAGCAACACCGGGAGTGTGGGTGGCTACAAGTATCCAGGGCCAAAAATCAGCACACGCATCCGCTGGAAGGGGGCAACAGAAGATTAGGGGGCCAAGCAGGCAGTAAACCCTTTGAAGGTCTGCGGCCCCTGGCTCAGGTAACTGTGTGCAGAGGCGTGGGACAGGAGGGCAAGAGTCAGCGTAGTAGAGACAACAAGGAAAGGCACATCTTAGGGGTGCATCGGTATTGACCTCTGAGTTGCTCGGGATCAGCGGGAGCCCATCACAGTGGATCCCAGCATACCGCGGGTGATTGCCAGCTTACTATACACCTGTGGATCTGGTAGCGTGAGTAAAGACATTGACTGCAACCCACAGTGTTGTCTACATCCTTCCCACGCCCTCTCATGATTCCTGAGCCTCAAGCTCTACCTGTGGGAAGCAATATCAACTCAGGTGCACCATCAACATCTGCCCCATGGAGTGCTCCAATTTGGCATCACGAACAGGATAACGTGCCCTTCAAGTTGCATCACCAGAATCTGCAGGACAGGGGGCTTTCACTTCTCTCTGGCCACCAAAGATCCCGGGGCACAGCAGCATAAAGAGTCAAGAGTCAGGGCCACGGTCGGGCCCACATTTGATTCACGCTGCCTGCGGACGGGACAGGAACTTAATTACCAAATACAGGGGTCCCCAAGTAGCTTCACGCCACAGGAATCCACACTACAAGGCGCAAGGAGGAAGGTCTCACACACTCCACAACACCGGTGGTGACCTCTGATTCATCCAGGATCGGCTGGGGCCCAGCACGGTGGTGGCTGGTACCCTGAGGGCAGCATCCTAAGAACTGTGAGTAAAAGACCTGGACCAAGGTAGACTATGGGGAGGAAAGGCACCACCCTATGGGATCTCCAGGTATACGAAAGGCAAAACGAAACAAGAAGAAAAAGAGTATACCTATCAAGGGATCACCAAAAAAATCGAATCGTATGAAAGTATAAATCTTTATTACAAAAACAGAGAATACATGAATCTCCTCACTGGGAGTAAAGGCACATCAAAACAAATAAAAACATTTAAAAACAGACTTATATCCCCAAGGCTAAAAACATTTGTAATAAATGTGAAAGTGAATCACACAAAAAAAATATCAGATAAACCTCATACAAATATTACATAAATAAGTAATGTAACCTGCAACACAGTATGCACTTTAAACTGTACAATATAGGTTATGTAATTATAATATATGGGCTTGGGCAGAGCCTTAGATGGTATAAAGAGGGAATAGCAGTACCTCAAGGGTTATGAGCTGTCTTTTTTAGGATGACAAAGATAAAACAAGCCTGTTCCAATTAATTCACATCAATATAGTACAGTAAATAGTATTGATGAAAAAACCTCTAAGAGACTAAAGTATCACAGACAGAGCCAGGAGATGCAACCCTGATCAAGGCTTGCGTGTTTCAGTATATATAAAAAGTGCAACAATAAGCACAGGCAGAGATGATCAGACCCCTGAGTACAAGGAACATATAGACTGGTGCAATAGATTTAAGACCACACGCACTATCCTAAATGAAGAGTGTATGTGTAACAGCCCCTGTAGGACCGAAATGTCACCAGCAAAATCAGAGGTTAGTTATCCTGATCAGAGTCTGCAAGTATACTGCAGCTATAAAGTGCAAAAGTACAGCAGAAAATGCATACGCCCTATATAATGTAGTAGTATAGGCTAGTAGAATAAAACTGAGGCATACCCTATACCATGGTTCAGGGCAATGCCAAATAGTCTCATACTCACTATCCTAAAGGGGTAAAGCAGATGTATAGCAGGGTACCAGGAGGGGTAGGTTATTGGCAAGATAACCCCACGCGTATCGCCCCCATAAAGGAGGCTTCCTCAGGGGAAAAAAAGACAGACAGTGTGCGGTCAAACATGTGCCCTATTTCTATCAAACACTAAATTAGATGATTGCTCACTAGTGTGCAGCTTCAGAGAAAAAAAAAATATATATATATTATTAGATCGAGCAGAAATATTTTTTATTTTTTAGCAGGGTTTATTTCTGGAGCGCATGCGCAATAGGTATTAGCCCATACTTGGTAGATTTGTCACGACGCATATACATAGGATGCAGAGTCGAATGCGCTTACGCGCTAAGTACCTTGGCACTCAATACGGATGCCGACTTGTCACAAATATGCACAGTTAGCGCTTATTCATTAGAAAGATATCCACATATGGTGCGTAACAATCCAGAAATGCGGCGGATTACTTTTAGATAGATCAAAGTTATTTTTCATACCAGCAGGTTTTTATTTATAAGGAGCGAATGCATAATGAGGATTAGTCCATACTCAGTGAACTTGCCACGGCACATATGCAAAAAATGCAGTATCAGGTGCGCTTGCGCACTAGATACCGTTAGCTTTCAATACCAGTGCCAACCAGATACATACAATTAACCCTTGTGGAGCACCATATAATAAAAAAAAAAAAAAAAAAGGCAGTTTATCTCTGAACCTGAAAAGACCGATTTCATTAAGGAGTTGGTAATCAGTAGATCTTGGAAAGAGTTTATACAGAGTTGAAAACAAACATTATCGTAAAGTATCCTGCAACATATTTTGCAGAATATTTTATTCTATTTTGTTTAGAACCATAAAAAGGCGCAGCCCACATACGGAAATACAGTCAGTAATTCACTTCCTGTTTCAGTTAGGGGGAATGTCTCAAAACAGTAAAAGGTTACCTAATTCAAATGACTAGAACAGGAAGCATTGCCAATTCAATGTGTCTCAAGGTGGTACATGGGGTAAGCATGATGCCCAACACAGTGTACTGCTATAAACCATATTCTATACCATCCAGAAAGGCAGCCCACATACAGGTGAAACGGCTAAAATATTAATTAAATTTCAGTTGGAACAGTAGAAAGGTTCGAAAGTCATAGATCTACAAGGGAAAGATTCCCTAGTTTGAATTAATCAGTGAAAAGGCATTGTGTGTTAGGTGTGACTCAGGATAGCATATATGAACCGGATAAGGACTCCATAAGTACAGTTCTAACCCAATGGATCTATAAGGGAAGGTTCCCTACTTCAAATGGCTCAGAGGGAGAGACATGGTATGTTAGGTATGGCTCAAGGTAGCACATATGAGCCAAGTAAAGACTGCATTTCTAGCCCAATGAAAGAAGTATTTGGGGTACAACTGAAGCTGTGCTTATAAGCCCAAATATTTACACAGATCAAAGTACCTTAATTCAAATGCCTCAGTGAGGAGACATTGTCTATTCAGAATGGCTCAAGATAGAAATGAGCCAGATGAAGACTCCATGGGTCCATTTCATACCCACTTAGGGATATATATGAAATTATACAGTCAGGCCAAGGGGAAAAAAAAAAAAAAAAAAAGGGGTTCAGCATAAGGCAGTGCTCTCACACCCTGGAGATCAAATCAGTAGGGGGATGTTTCTGGCTAGGTATGGGCCAGGGTGAGGTACCAGAAACAGTCTACTTAGCATGACAAGAACCCTGTAACCACATATTCCGACAGTACACTCGCACAGTGTAAGCCAATGCACAGTCGGAGGAGGGGAAACAAAATTCCACTATTTGTATAAGAAGAAATGGTTGGGATACAAAGATAACATGATCAATCAAAAACCATTCCTGGATACTCCGTTCCCCAGTTAGCCCGAAGCGTATAACCTCTTCTGAAGTAATGACATTAGTTGATATGTCCACAGGGGTGACCAATCCTTAGAGTTAATGATTAGGGTCCAATAGCCTATAAAGGCATCTCTGTTGATCATGAGGGCCAAACCGACTGAGGTACAGATGTTCACTTCTCGATGTAGCGGAGCTCAAAACCTTCCTTTTTGTCTTCTTTTTATTTTCATCCTATTGGCCTCTTTGATGACCTTTGGTCTTCCTTCCTTATTTCTCCATCTCTTCATAATCGGGGAACAGATCCCATGGACATAGGTAAAGATTAGAGACCATGGGAATAGTGGGTTGATTAAATAATTTAGAGGCCAGGTTACTAGAGAGGGGAACACAAAATGAAGAATTTAGGTCAGAATTCATAAAACCTTATAGAATCCCATATATAACAATTCTTCATTCAATCCGTGTGGAGCCAGGCTTCTGAGGTTGTAGATCCACTTGGACTCCCTTTGTAGTAACTCCTTGGCATTATTCCCCCCCTAATGTCTGGGTTCACCGAATCCACAACCAGGACCTTTGTGTTGGCATAACGTCCCCCATGATGTGTGAGGTAATGTGAGGCTACGGAGGTAAGTGTTTTTCCTTTTTTCAGATCTATACCAGCTGTATTTATGTTGGAAAAGTGCTGTTGTATCCTCCTCCTTACCTCTTGGGTGGTCTGTCCTACATAAATCTTAGGGCAGTTGCAGACGAGCACGTACACGGCGTTCCTGGAGCGACAGTTGAAATAGGTCCCACTGGTAATCTGCCTAGGAAAAATCGGTAATAGGATATGGTCACTTGCCACCATGAAGGGGCATACTGAGCAGGACCCGCAGGGAAAAGTACCCTTCAATCTGATACCTGTACCAAGGCTCTGTACGGGTCTCCTAAAGTGACTCCTAGAAAGGATCCCACCTAAGTTTTGAGCTCTTCTGGCCACCAGTTTTGGCTTATCGTCTACAAACTAAGCCAATTTCTTATCGCTCCGTAGGATATCCCAATTAGATTGAAGGAGTGCATAGAGATCCTGCCACTGGTTGTTGAAGGGGGTGATCATACTCACTGTCCTTTCTCTCTGTCGTATTTTTGTCTGTAGAAGGGTCTCCCGTGTAAGAGTCTTGCAGTCCTGCAGTGCGCCTGGTACAATGTTTTTCGGGTACCCCCTCGTCCGGAATCTGTTGGACAGGTCTGTTACGAGGGGGACCCGGGGAAGCGTGCCAAGATGGGAAATGGACAGCTTCCGCCGGTCAAGGTCCACTGTGCGGTGTAAGGGACCGCTGCTATGATCAGGAAAGAGTGAGCGGGTTGCTGCTAGTGATCGTCTGGAACGTCACAGACGATCTATGTACACCGGTCCGCCCTAACCCGTGTGGGTTGTATGGCTCGGGGCTTCTCGTACGGTGTACCTGTTGCACGGGGACGCACAGAGGTGCCTACACACGTGTGCCAGCGGGAGTCACAGGAATATGGCACGGGGGTAGCACAGAGGTGCCCACGCACGTGTGCTTCAGAAACCAAGTGAGTCCGACAGAGACTTGAGGAGCTCACCTGGGACAGGAACACAGCCTGCTAAACGGGATACTGCCGGAGCAGCAAGGCAGGGGCAAGACCTGCAAACTAGGTGCTGCCTGAGCAGCAAGGGCAAAGCCCACAAAAGACAATAATGCCTAAGCAGTGGCGTGGCAGCACGCTGCCAGACATCCAAACATAGAAGGACGGTCGC
This sequence comes from Anomaloglossus baeobatrachus, assembly GCF_048569485.1. Taxonomy (NCBI): domain Eukaryota; kingdom Metazoa; phylum Chordata; class Amphibia; order Anura; family Aromobatidae; genus Anomaloglossus; species Anomaloglossus baeobatrachus. Next base: position 143,245,855 of record NC_134353.1, on the reverse strand, counting down.
GCACCGCCATGATGGCAGGGGGAGCTTTTAAGGAGGTGTAGCTCCACCCAAGGGCGGGCGCGAGACGGGCGTGACCCAATCAGGGTTCGTGACATCCTGGCCCAGCCAGTCAGGATTCAGCACATCACCAGCCTCGTCATGGGGCCATGTGATATCAGTGAGCGAATCAGAAGACGTCACGTGGAGCACATGCTCATCTTCCTGCCTCTGGGTCATAAAGGCGGGATCCCCGGTTTCACAATGTGCAGAGACATGGGAAGTCTTGCTGCTTCCCTGAGCATCTATTCTTTGCACACTGCGCAACCTCCCAGAGCCTCCGTGATGTGTAGCAGGAGAGCTCGTGGCAGGCAAGGGATGGGAGACCGCTCCATTCCTTGCAAGGGGAGAACCACTAGGTGTCACCCTTCTGCTGTGTCTCTGAGAAGGCAACTCCTGCAGACTGCGCAGTCTCCCAGACCTTTGGTGTTGCTGAGCAGGAGGGCTCGTGGCCGACAAGGAATGGGGGACCACCTCATTCCTTGCAATAAGAGAGCCACGACGTGTAACACAGGTCAAAAGCATGAGATTCAAAATCACTGACATTACTACAATTTCTCTTGACCCTCATAAATTGTCCTTTCGGTATACCGTTTTTGACGTGGGCCGGGTGGAAACTACTGTAATGGAGTAGGCTGTTAGTTGCTGTGGGTTTGCGATAAAGGGTTGTACAAATCGCATCATTCTCCCGTGATACCCGGAGATCCAGGAATTCTACTGAGTTTGAGGACATACTCGAGGTCAACTTGATGTTCAGATTATTTTCATTCAAGATGAGTATGAAATTCTTTCACTCTTCTACAGTACCCGACCAGAGGAACAGCACATCATCGATGTATCTGAACCATCTGATCACATGATTTTTGTAGTTTTCCAAAGTATAGACCTGTGTCTCCTCCCACCACCCTAAAAAGATATTTGCATAGGGTGGCGCACAACAAGCCACCATTGCGGTACCGGACGTCTGACGGTAGTAAACCCTATCAAAGACAAAGTAATTTTTGTCCAGGACCAAATAAAGAAGGTCAACCACGAAGGAATCATGCCTCCTGTTACCGGTGGTCTTGGGATCCAAAAAGAACGAAACCGCCTGTGACCCTAGATTATGCCGGATAGAGGTATAGAGTGACTCTACATCTAGGGTAACTAACAAGGTGTGAGATGGAACCTTGAGGTTGGCCACCTGTTCAATCAGATGCGTAGAGTCTCTGATGTAAGATGGAGAAGACTGCGCCAAAGGTTGAAGATAAAAATCTAAATAGATACAAGGTCTTTCAAACAAACTGCCAATACCCGACACTATAGGCCTGCCGGGGGGTTCAGGTCTACCCTTATGGATTTTTGGTAGCATGTAGAAGGTGGGCGTGACCGGGTGTTTTGTAGTGAGAAAATTCTTCTCTTTCAGAGAGATGATGTCTTGGCTATGGGCAGTAGATATGAGTCTATCCAGACTCTTCTTACACGTGGATGTTGGATCCGATGGCAATGCCACATAGCACTCTCTGTTAGAGAGTTGTCGTTTGGCCTCCGTGATGTACATATCTGTTGGCCACAAAACCGCATTCCCCCCTTGTCTGCTTCCTTTATAAGAAAATCCTTATTATCCTTAAGTTTTGAAAGGGTCTGTCTTTCTCCTATTGTTAGATTGTTGGCCCTGTTGTTATCCAATCTTAACTTCTCAATCTCACTACAGACCCTGTTAAAAAAGATGTTAATAGCTGGACACAGAGCAAAGGGAGGCGTGGCCTGGGAAAGCAAGCGTCCAGAAAAAGGTATGTTCTTACCCTGATCGTTCTCATTTTCCTCCAGAAGGCCCAGAAGATCATCGAATACTTGTCTGTCCTCCGGAGGTAGCGTGTCGATACGTTCTGGTCAACTATATAAATATTTGAACATGAGCTGCCTACAGAATAAGTACAGATCTTTGGTTACAATAAATTTGTCAAGCCTGTTCATCGGGGCAAATGACACGCCCTTCGAAAGTAATGCCAATTCCACCTCTGAAAGCTGATAACTAGAGAGGTTCACTACTTGTAGGTCATCCGTATTACCTGCTACCAATTGCGCCTCCTGCTCCTCATCTCTCTCTGTGGGGGTGTCCGCCATAGCTGGTTCTTTCTGCCCCTCCTTCTTGGGTTTTGGCTTACAGCGGCCCCTCCTGGTACGCCTTCTTGATCGCTCATGTCCGTCGATAAAAAATTGCTTGAAGATGGTTCAGACGTCACTTGGGTTGTGTAAGATACCCTGTTAACTATTCCGCGTTTATTACCGCGATGCGTCCACCTATAGGCCCTATTCTCGGCGTAGTCACTTTTATCTCTCTGAAATTTGTTTTTCTTGCCCCTTATGATATCCTACTCAAAAACATCTAAGATATTCTTTAATCTGTTCTGAAAGGGAGTCACCACTGTTGGCTTGTCAAGTTGAAATAGAATGTGTTCCTTATTTTTAATTTCCTCTTTTAATTGTACCAGAAGGGAGCTGTCATGCTCAATCAACATGTCCAAGAGAATCAGAGAGCATGCCTGTATTCCCTGTTCCCAAGTCACCCTGAACTGCCCATCAGTCTCCCAGGCTGGAAATATTTGTACCCAATTTTTTTGCTATACCTTTGTAATACATGGATTTAGCAGCAAGAGAACTAATATGGTCTAACCAGTCTTCGGATGTATTTGGTGCAGCTTTGAATACTGGAGCAACTGGCAACTCATCAGCTGTACGTGATGAGAACCAGCAGCTTATGCAGGAATTGATCGATTTTTATCTTCAACCTTTGGCGCAGTCTTCTCCATCTTACATCAGAGACTCTACACATCTGATTGAACAGGTGGCCAACCTCAAGGTTCCATCTCACACCTTGTTAGTTACCCTAGATGTAGAGTCACTCTATACCTCTATCCGGCATAATCTAGGGTCACAGGCGGTTTCGTTCTTTTTGGATCGCAAGACCACCGGTAACAGGAGGCACGATTCCTTCGTGGTTGACCTTCTTTATTTGGTCCTGGACAAAAATTACTTTGTCTTTGATAGGGTTTACTACCGTCAGACGTTCGGTACCGCAATGGGGGCTTGTTGTGCGCCACCCTATGCAAATATCTTTTTAGGGTGGTGGGAGGAGACACAGGTCTATACTTTGGAAAACTACAAAAATCATGTGATCAGATGGTTCAGATACATCGATGATGTGCTGTTCCTCTGGTTGGGTACTGTAGAAGAGTGCGAGAATTTCATACTCATCTTGAACGAAAATAATCTGAACATCAAGTTGACCTCGAGTATGTCCTCAAACTCAGTAGAATTCCTGGATCTCCGGGTATCACGGGAGAATGATGCGATTTGTACAACCCTTTATCGCAAACCCACAGCAACTAACAGCCTACTCCATTACAGTAGTTTCCACCCAGCCCACGTCAAAAACGGTATACCGAAAGGACAATTTATGAGGGTCAAGAGAAATTGTAGTAATGTCAGTGATTTTGAATCTCATGCTTTTGACCTGTCCAACAGATTCCGGACGAGGGGGTACCTGAAAAAAATTGTATCAGGCGCACTGCAGGACTGCAAGACTCTTACATGGGAGACCCTTCTACAGCCAAAAATACGACAGAGAGAAAGGACAGTGAGTATGATCACCCCCTTCAACAACCAGTGGCAGGATCTCTATGCACTCCTTCAATCTAATTGGGATATCCTACGGAGCGATAAGAAATTGGCTTAGTTTGTAGACGATAAGCCAAAACTGGTGGCCAGAAGAGCTAAAAACTTAGGTGGGATCCATTCTAGGAGTCACTTTAGGAGACCCGTACAGGGCCTTGGTACAGGTATCAGATTGAAGGGTACTTTTCCCTGCGGGTCCTGCTCAGTATGCCCCTTCATGGTGGCAAGTGACCATATCCTATTACCGATTTTTCCTAGGCGGATTACCAGTGGGACCTATTTCAACTGTCGCTCCAGGAACGCCGTGTACGTGCTCGTCTGCAACTGCCCTAAGATTTATGTAGGACAGACCACCCAAGAAGTAAGGAGGAGGATACAACAGCACTTTTCCAACATAAATACAGCTGGTATAGATCTGAAAAAAGGAAAAACACCTCCGTAGCCTCACATTACCTCACACATCATGGGGGACGTTATGCCAACACAAAGGTCCTGGTTGTGGATTCGGTGAACCCAGACATTAGGGGGGGGAATCATGCCAAGGAGTTACTACAAAGGGAGTCCAAGTGGATCTACAACCTCAGAAGCCTGGCTCCACACGGATTGAATGAAGAATTGTTATATACGGGATTCTATAAGGTTTTATGAATTCTGACCTAAATTCTTCATTTTGTGTTCCCCTCTCTAGTAACCTGGCCTCTAAATTATTTAATCAACCCACTATTCCCATGGTCTCTAATCTTTACCTATGTCCATGGGATCTGTTCCCCGATTATGAAGAGATGGAGAAATAAGGAAGCAAGACCAAAGGTCATCAAAGAGGCCAATAGGATGAAAATAAAAAGAAGACAAAAAGGAAGGTTTTGAGCTCTGCTACATCGAGAAGTGATCATCTGTACCTCAGTCGGTTTGGCCCTCATGATCAACAGAGATGCCTTTATAGGCTATTGGACCCTAATCATTAACTCTAAGGATTGGTCACCCCTGTGGACATATCAACTAATGTCATTACTTCAGAAGAGGTTATACGCTCCGGGCTAACTGGGGACCGGAGTATCCAGGAATGGTTTTTGATTGATCATGTTATCTTTGTATCCCAACCATTTCTTCTTATACAAATAGTGGAATTTTGTTTCCCCTCCTCCGACTGTGCATTGGCTTACACTGTGCGAGTGTACTGTCGGAATATGTGGTTACAGGGTTCTTGTCATGCTAAGTAGACTGTTTCTGGTACCTCACCCTGGCCCATACCTAGCCAGAAACCTCCCCCTACTGATTTGATCTCCAGGGTGTGAGAGCACTGCCTTATGCTGAACCCCCTTTTTTTTTTTTTTTTTCCCTTGGCCTGACTGTATAATTTCATATATATCCCTAAGTGGGTATGAAATGGACCCATGGAGTCTTCATCTGGCTCATTTCTATCTTGAGCCGTTCTGAATAGACAATGTCTCCTCACTGAGGCATTTGAATTAGGGTACTTTGATCTGTGTAAATATTTGGGCTTATAAGCACAGCTTCAGTTGTACCCCCAAATACTTCTTTCATTGGGCTAGAAATGCAGTCTTTACTTGGCTCATATGTGCTACCTTGAGCCATACCTAACATACCATGTCTCTCCCTCTGAGCCATTTGAAGTAGGGAACCTTCCCTTATAGATCCATTGGGTTAGAACTGTACTTATGGAGTCCTTATCCGGTTCATATATGCTATCCTGAGTCACACCTAACACACAATGCCTTTTCACTGATTAATTCAAACTAGGGAATCTTTCCCTTGTAGATCTATGACTTTCGTACCTTTCTACTGTTCCAACTGAAATTTAATTAATATTTTAGCCGTTTCACCTGTATGTGGGCTGCCTTTCTGGATGGTATAGAATATGGTTTATAGCAGTACACTGTGTTGGGCATCATGCTTACCCCATGTACCACCTTGAGACACATTGAATTGGCAATGCTTCCTGTTCTAGTCATTTGAATTAGGTAACCTTTTACTGTTTTGAGACATTCCCCCTAACTGAAACAGGAAGTGAATTACTGACTGTATTTCCGTATGTGGGCTGCGCCTTTTTATGGTTCTAAACAAAATAGAATAAAATATTCTGCAAAATATGTTGCAGGATACTTTACGATAATGTTTGTTTTCAACTCTGTATAAACTCTTTCCAAGATCTACTGATTACCAACTCCTTAATGAAATCGGTCTTTTCAGGTTCAGAGATAAACTGCCTTTTTTTTTTTTTTATTAATATATGGTGCTCTACAAGGGTTAATTGTATGTATCTGGTTGGCACTGGTATTGAAAGCTAACGGTATCTAGTGCGCAAGCGCACCTGATACTGCATTTTTTGCATATGTGCCGTGGCAAGTTCACTGAGTATGGACTAATCCTCATTATGCATTCGCTCCTTATAAATAAAAACCTGCTGGTATGAAAAATAACTTTGATCTATCTAAAAGTAATCCGCCGCATTTCTGGATTGTTACGCACCATATGTGGATATCTTTCTAATGAATAAGCGCTAACTGTGCATATTTGTGACAAGTCGGTGTGACGCCCTGGGCAAGCCAGGGGTCACAGGTCATCGCACCACCACACCCTACACCCCAGTTAGGAACACCCAAGCTAACCCAAAAATCCTTGTTGCCTTCCTCCAGGGGCTGATGTTCACACCAGGGGGTGGGCCAGGCGGTTGGCTCCACCCACCGAGGAGTTCACAGCCCTGGAGGCGGGAGGAACCAGGCAGATGAGTGTTAGAGTTGAAAGTAGAAGGAAGTAGTAGAAAAGCTAAAGAGAGAAGCTGAAGTGACAGTAGTAAAGCCTGAAGTTGGTCCGGCTGTGTGCCCGGACAGTGACAGCAAGGTCAGCAGACGGCGGTGATAGTCTGGAGGGGGACTGCTCGGAGGTTGCTGGAAGGACCGCGGACGGGTAGTGGCCCGGCGGTCTGGAGCAGTATACGAAGAACAGTCAGCACCAGGGCAGGGGCCTCTCAGATCCCGGCAAGGCTAGGAGTCGCCACAATTTGCCAAATCCGTCAGTGAAGGGGACGTCTGTCTCCAAACAACCAAGTCCCGATTGAAGGCAACAGTCCGACCGTAATGGAGAGACACCGCCACCGCCAGGGCACCAGTTTCTCAGGGCCAGCGCCTGCGGGCAAAGTAGGGCTCCTCCGGCCCATATCCAAGCTGGGGAGCGGGTTACCGGTGGGAACCCATCGCAACCATCATCAACATAGGTGCAGGACAGAGGGACCGTCACCGTCACCTACTGGGGAAAGCAAGTGCAGCCGTCCGTGGGAACCGTCTTTCCAGCCGTGTGTTTTACCGAGAACTGTGTCATCATCTCAGGCTGAGTGAGTACCACAGTGCCGCCAGGCACAGCGCTGCCCCCCGCGTCCCTGCGCCCACCAAGCCCTGCATCTCCCACCTCATCACTGGGCCCCGGGATCACCAACCCCTACCCACGGAGGGGCAACACAACAACTAGCTGCTCCCTACCATCATTCCCAGGATCCTCATACAGAGCAGCGTGGTGCCAACAAATCACCACAACCGTGGGTGGCGTCACGGACAATAAACTATCCCAAATCCCAATCCCCATTTACTCACGGGCGAGGAGCGCCGCTAGAGTCCCCGGGATCCGGCCCACCGCTTGAGCCACCGAGCAGCAGCAGGCCGCGGCAGCCGCGGCGGCCGGACCCGAGCAGCAGTGGGAGAGCGCGGTGTCCCCTCCTCCGCCCACGACAACTTGGCGTCACGAACAGGATCTTACCGCTCTGCCATTGGGTAGAGGTGCACCTTGTAACTGCCGTAGGTATCCGGCTGAAAAATTTCAGAAGTCGCCATCTTTGGCGCGAAAAGTTCCCGCTCGAGCATCTTCTCGAGTAGCAGAGGCGCGAAGGCCAAAACCCCGCCCCGATAGAGGAGGGGCCGGAAAGAAGCTAAGGGGGATGAAATGGCGACTGGTCGCATGTAGCCGCGGCTATACAGATAAGGACGCTGGGGCCCCACGATCCGCCAACCCCTGCAAAGAATGGCCGCTCCCCCTAGCTATGCGGAGGCTACGGAACCGGTGCCCGAAACAGCGGCATGGCTGAGGGCCCGGACGGCAGGGATCTGCCGACACTACCGGGACCAGATCTGCCGGTTGATGGAACATTGGACCGCGGAGATGGAGGATGCAGCTGCAGTTGCACGAGTGTATGGAATGGAGGCCATGATGGAGGAGCTGGTGAGTGACCCACGCCCCTATGTCCCTGAGGGACCGGCCGCTGCGGCTGAGGGACCCGGTCTACCCCTGGCCCCCATGCCACATCTGCCCTCCTTGCCCGTGCACCGCGCTGCGCCTGGTCCATCGGGCGTACACCCCTTCGTGACCGTGGCCGAGAGAGTGACAAGCCTGGAAGCTGCGGCAGCTGGCGGCAACCCGCCTGGCGCAGAGGCGGACGATAGTGATTCCGGGCCTGACACCGAGCCCGTCTCGGAGGAAGATGAAGGAGTCGTCGCTCTGCAGGGCACGGAGGCCACTTACATCCCCCGGAGTGGAAACAACGGATATCGGGCAGCCCTTCCTCGCCGCGCTTGCTATGCGCTGGAGGGGCTGGTGCCCGTGTTCTTCCACCCAGAGCCGGGTGAGGAGGACGGAAGTGCACAGTAGCGGCAGCGGAGCCCCGTTGCACTTTCCCCGTTGGGACCACAAGTGTTTGTTTAAAAGTTGAAAATGAAGAATGATTACCGAAGCTTCACCTGATTTACCGTGATTGTGAGAAAACCGGCCGTTGCCGGCATCGTTGTCCCCGTGGGGACCGTTTAAAAAGTTTTGCATGAGGAACTGCTCATGGACAAGCCCGTGAACTTGCAGGGCAACCACAAACGTTAGTGGAATGTAAATAAGTTGTTTGCCGTTACCGTTTCCGCAGTTGCCGCCTCCGGAGAGGCAGGTTGGAGGGAGGGCCCGCAGTAGAGCCGGCTGGGGCCCAGCCACCACAGGGACCGGTGGCTACCCTCTGGAGGGGAAGGACAGATCCCGCTCGGGTAACTTGTGCTGGACTTGGGTCAAGGGGTGCTGCCTGGGTTTTAGGAGCAGCATCAGGGCCAGGTTGCTTGGGTGGGAGAGAGCGGAAACCGTAACCGTAAACCGTTATGCAACGATTAAGAAATGTGCCTCCCGTTGTGGGATGATGTTATGCATTACAATGTTACAATTTACCTTTTTAAATTTACAGTAAATAAAACCGGTGTTGGACGGGCAGCCCGCGGACGGTCTGCATTTTGCTAAGGGGGAATGTGACGCCCTGGGCAAGCCAGGGGTCACAGGTCATCGCACCACCACACCCTACACCCCAGTTAGGAACACCCAAGCTAACCCAAAAATCCTTGTTGCCTTCCTCCAGGGGCTGATGTTCACACCAGGGGGTGGGCCAGGCGGTTGGCTCCGCCCACTGAGGAGTTCACAGCCCTGGAGGCGGGAGGAACCAGGCAGATGAGTGTTAGAGTTGAAAGTAGAAGGAATTAGTAGAAAAGCTAAAGAGAGAAGCTGAAGTGACAGTAGTAAAGCCTGAAGTTGGTCCGGCTGTGTGCCCGGACAGTGACAGCAAGGTCAGCAGACGGCGGTGATAGTCTGGAGGGGGACTGCTCGGAGGTTTCTGGAAGGACCGCGGACGGATAGTGGCCCGGCGGTCTGGAGCAGTATACGAAGAACAGTCAGCACCAGGGCAGGGGCCTCTCGGATCCCGGCAAGGCTAGGAGTCGCCATAATTTGCCAAATCCATCAGTGAAGGGGACGTCTGTCTCCAAACAACCAAGTCCCGATTGAAGGCAACAGTCCGACCGTAACGGAGAGACACCGCCACCGCCAGGGCACCAGTTTCTCAGGGCCAGCGCCTGCGGGCAAAGTAGGGCTCCTCCGGCCCATATCCAAGCTGGGGAGCGGGTTACCGGTGGGAACCCATCGCAACCATCATCAACATAGGTGCAGGACAGAGGGACCGTCACCGTCACCTACTGGGGAAAGCAAGTGCAGCCGTCCGTGGGAACCGTCTTTCCAGCCGTGTGCTTTACCGAGAACTGTGTCATCGTCTCAGGCTGAGTGAGTACCACAGTGCCGCCAGGCACAGCGCTGCCCCCCGCGTCCCTGCGCCCACCAAGCCCTGCATCTCCCACCTCATCACTGGGCCCCGGGATCACCAACCCCTACCCACGGAGGGGCAACACAACAACTAGCTGCTCCCTACCATCATTCCCGGGATCCTCATACAGAGCAGCGGTGGTGCCAACAAATCACCACAACCGTGGGTGGCGTCACGGACAATAAACTATCCCAAATCCCAATCCCCTTTCATTCACGGGCGAGGAGCGCCGCTAGAGTCCCTGGGATCCGGCCTACCGCTCGAGCCACCGAGCAGCAGCAGGCCGCGGCAGCCGCGGCGGCCTTACCCGAGCAGCAGTGGGATCGTCCCCTCCTCCGCCCGCGACATCGGCATCCGTATTGAGTGCCAAAGGTGCTTAGCGCGTAAGCGCATTCGACTCTTCATCCTATGTATATGCGTCGTGACAAATCTACCAAGTATGGGCTAATACCTATTGCGCATGCGCTCCAGAAATAAACCCTGCTGAAAAATAAAAAATAATTCTGCTCAATCTAAAAATATATATTTTTTTTTTTCTCTGAAGCTGCACTTTGGTGAGCAATCATCTAATTTAGTGTTTGATAGAAATAGGGCACATGTTTGACCGCACACTGTCTGTCTTTTTTTCCCCTGAGGAAGCCTCCTTTATGGGGGCGATACGCGTGGGGTTATCTTGCCAATAACCTACCCCTCCTGGTACCCTGCTATACATCTGCTTTACCCCTTTAGGATAGTGAGTATGAGACTATTTGGCATTGCCCTGAACCATGGTATAGGGTATGCCTCAGTTTTATTCTACTAGCCTATACTACTACATTATATAGGGTGTATGCATTTTCTGCTGTACTTTTGCACTTTATAGCTGCAGTATACTTGCAGACTCTGATCAGGATAACTAACCTCTGATTTTGCTGGTGACATTTCGGTCCTACAGGGGCTGTTACACATACACTCTTCATTTAGGATAGTGCGTGTGGTCTTAAATCTATTGCACCAGTCTATATGTTCCTTGTACTCAGGGGTCTGATCATCTCTGCCTGTGCTTATTGTTGCACTTTTTATATATACTGAAACACGCAAGCCTTGATCAGGGTTGCATCTCCTGGCTCTGTCTGTGATACTTTAGTCTCTTAGAGGTTTTTTCATCAATACTATTTACTGTACTATATTGATGTGAATTAATTGGAACAGGCTTGTTTTATCTTTGTCATCCTAAAAAAGACAGCTCATAGCCCTTGAGGTACTGCTATTCCCTCTTTATACCATCTAAGGCTCTGCCCAAGCCCATATATTATAATTACATAACCTATATTGTACAGTTTAAAGTGCATACTGTGTAGCAGGTTACATTACTTATTTATGTAATATTTGTATGAGGTTTATCTGATATTTTTTTTTGTGTGATTCACTTTCACATTTATTACAAATGGTTTTTGGCTTGGGGATACAAGTCTGTTTTTAAATGTTTTTAATTGTTTTGATGTGCCTTTACTCCCAGTGAGGAGATTCATGTATTCTCTGTTTTTGTAATAAAGATTCATACTTTCATACGATTCGATTTTTTTGGTGATCCCTTGATAGGTATACTCTTTTTCTTCTTGTTTCTAAAAGACCTGGACCCGCAACCCCTGCCTCAGCCTCTTATTATCAGCGCTGTTGACCCGTGCATCAGCGCCAACGGCCCTTCCCCTGTCGGCACCGTCCTGCCTGGGGCTCGCTCCACCTGTGGGGAGCTGGACTATCTGGGCTGCGATAACATCAGCCCTGGAGGAGAGCAACATCTCGCAGTGGTGGCAAATCCATGGCCACGCACCACAGGTAGTGCTGCAAAGGAAAACCCCCATTCCCCTTGCACCCTCTTTTCACGTAGCCAACGGGGCCACGGAGCCGAGTCAGGCCAGTGACAGCAACCCCAAAATACCACTTCAGAAGAAGTGAAGTCCAGGTGATCACAGGCAAAATAGATTAAAACCTTTTCTTTATTTTTATTCTCGTTAAAAACGGACAGACAGCAACCACAAGGTACAGTTATCCAATGCGTTTCGACATAACGCAGTGTTGTTAGTTCTTATCCATGAATAAGAACTAACGACACTGCGTTATGTCAACACGCGTTGGATAACTGTACCTTGTGGTTGTTGTCTGTCCGTTTTTAACGAGATGAAAATAAAGAAAAGGTTTTAATCGATTTTGCCTGTGATCCGCCGGACTTCACTTCTTCTGAATTTGTACCTTTCCCTGTGCCTGGGAATTCCGTGCAGGATCAGGTGGTCCACTCCTCAGACTTACACATCACAGCGGTTAGCTGGAATACGTTTCTTTCCAAAATACCACTGACCCGGTGACTAGTAGCCCTGCAGGCCCTGTGGGGCGCTACATAAGCAATATGGCTCCAAGAGCTTCCACAGACTTCCTTTTTCAGTGGTGATCAGTTCAGAATCAGATACAATCCTATAACTGGCCTTAGGTGATGGGACATGTGATTATTTAAAGGGAATAAGAGTGGTCACAAACCGATTGTACCTGACATGAACTAACAAGAAACTACCTGCAAGGAAAGAGTCCTTAACTCTTGCTGCACTAAAAGAAAGCAAATACTTTTAATATCCAGAGTCTCACAAGGCAATGTCAAATTCAGATTCCAAATCTGTCACAAGTCTCCCCAGGACAGGAGACCCTCATGACACTTTTACTGCAAAATTGAAGCCATAAAAATGAAACCCAAATAACAATGACAATGTATATTAAAATGAGTGGTGTCTTTTAAAGCTACAACTCTTCCTGCAAAAAATCAGATCCACAGCATAATATTAAAGTTATGGCTGTTTGCACAAGGGAAGGAAGAAATTAAATCACAAAAATTAAAATTGCTCATATTCTTACTGTGTTACTGGGTACGGCACCAGCAATAAGTGCAAAGAAACAAATATCCAGCTCACCCCAAGACGTCCGCACTTCTGGTGGTGTTGAAGCACGAGATCCAGCTGCTGTTCAGCGTCTGAGGTACAGGTGAACAAGGGAATGATCCAGCTTCACGTTTCCATAAAAACACAGCTTTAATGAAAAAGTTTTTTAAAATACAAAGAGTATTTTTCTTGTAATAAAGATAAGCCACAAAAGGTTCTTTAAAGCGCACACCAGACATGTTTGCACACTATGACATCGCACGCCGATTGTAGAGATGCCGAGTGCGATAGTGCCCGCCCCCGTCGCACATGCGATATCTTGTGATAGCTGCCGTAGTGAACATTATCGCTACGGCAGCTTCACATGCACTCACCTGCCCTGCGACGTCGCTCTGGCCGGCGAACCGCCTCCTTCCTAAGAGGGCGGGTTGTTCGGCGTCACAGCGATGTCACACGGCAGGCGGCCAATAGAAGCAGAGGGGCGGAGATGAGCGGGACGTAAACATCCCGCCCACCTCCTTCCTTCCTCATTGCAGCTGGGACGCTAGTAAGGAAATGTTCCTCGCTCCTGCGGCTTCATACACAGCGATGTGTGCTGCCGCAGGAACGAGGAACAACATTGTACCTGTCGCTGCAGCGACATTATGGAAATGCGCGACACTACACCGATCATACAATTTCGACACTTTTGCGTTCGTTAATCATAGTAAAAGCGATTCACATACTCCGATGTCGACAACGACGCTGGATGTGCGTCACTTTCAATTTGACCCCACCGACATCGCAGCTGCGATGTTGTAGTGCGAAAAGTACCCCTTAGACCTTGGTGACACACCTACAAGACTGCTTTACTAAAGGAGCCAAGGTCTAAGAGCCATGTGCTCGAAACGCATCTGGTGTGTGGTTTAAAGAACCTTCAGATTTTTCCTGACTCAGAGATGGTATAGTTTTGTGGCTTATCTTTATTACAAGAAAAATAATCTTTGTATTTTAAAAAAGTTTTTCATTAAAGCTGTGTTTTTATGGAAACATGAAGCTGGATCATTCTTTTGTTCACCAACGGCACCACCAATGCCATTTTCAACCAATTTGATCAAAAATTTGTAATGCTTATAACTTTAGCAATTTAAATTCACTTAAAGGGAATCTGTTAGCAGATTTTTTTTCTACCTCATCTGAGCACAGCAAGGTGTAGGCAAAGACAGAGACCCTGATTCCAATAATGTATCATTTAGTTTATTGGATGCAGTGGTTCTGATTCTGAGTTTTTCAATTTAGCAATGCAGCAGAGCACAGAGACCTGTCCCGCCCACACCAGACTCTCTATATACAAAGTCTATAGACAATGAGTTGCTAATCAGAGCAGGTGACGTGTCGGACTTGCTGACCTCTAGCTGACCTAGTCTGACAATGACAATCTCCTGAAGCTAAAACATACATTGCAGGTAAACAACAGGATGGATCTGGATAAGAGAGGCATTGCTGAAATATGTGTGTTAACTCCTATAGCATGCTGGCTTCAGATTACATAGCAAAATCCTTCTGACAAATTTAAAGGAGTTATACGGCAACCTCATCGATCTGCTCCCAATGCAGGCAGCAGCCAGATGTGCTGAGGTGCAGAACTGCCCAGCACAACTCTGTCAATTGAATAGTAACCACAACTGGATAATGCACATCTAGCTCTATTGAGTCAAATAGGGGGTGGATGTGCAATACCCACTGACATAAATGTGTTGTGCATCTCTGCAACTCAACACATCTGGCTGATCGACAGGGATGCTGAGTGCTGTACAACTTTGGATCAGAAATTGATTACCTATTCTAAGGATAAGCTGTCACAGGGGTCCTTCTCCAGTATCACACAATCAACAGAGCAAGAGATGAGTGAGCAATCCAAAGAATATTTATTCCAAGCAAATCAGAAGGTCCATAAAAATAATCCACCACACAGAGGGTAAAATAGTCCAAGAACACTGATACAGTTCAGTAAGCTAAAAATGTCCAAGTCTCTCTGGGGAGCCTCAGCTTCTCCCACACAGCATTAATCTTCCTGCTTCTCTCTTCTCTGTCTCAGACAGATTGAATAATCCCAACAGTAAACAGAGAGGTTGGGTGAATTCCAGGCCTCCCTTCCCTAGACTTCAGGACAAAAACCCAGCTGAAGGTGATTAACCTGCAAACAGGACAATGTACACACAAGGCAAGCAAATGGTAACTGAGCTGAGCTAATTAACCTGCAGACAAGACAAGGAATACACAGAATGAATGGAGCAAGGCTCCTAAAATAGAAACCTACACAAAATGATACACAACCCACAATATCACACCATCACAACACACTGACATAACTGTGTTGAGCAGCTCTGCAACTCAGCACATCTGGCTGATCGACAGGGTTGCACTACTTTGGATCAGAAATTGATTACCTATTCTATGGATAAGCAACCAATATAAAAGTCACAGACAACCCCGCTAAGTGGAAAGTCACAGATTTCCACTTCTACCACCTTTGTGATATTCATCTTTTAAGGGTCAGAACCTCACTATTCTGACATTGTACTATAATGAATTCCATGAAATATAAAAGTTATTGATAGAATTATTTAGTTTGGGTGATGGTGCACTGTGAACAACATTCCATATTTTGCGCAGTTTCTTTAGGCTATTCACTTTGAAATATATGGAAAGACTAAAGCTGGATTTATAACGTCTGATTATCCTGATCGCGCATTCCAAGGAGCATTAATTTACTACAAATCATGCAGTCAGTCAGGCTGCCAATCAAGCACCCGATGAATGAGTAAAATGCTTATTCGTTATCTGAAATTATTTTTTAGTGACTTAAAAAAAATCATAGTTCTTAGAGGTACATTTTCTTGTGTAAACAGGATGCGCTGCCGAGAACAATGACAGCTTTTAGGCACTGAAAAGACTATTATAAATATTCAGATATATACAAAATCCTCAATAACCACAAAAGGTAAGAAAAAATGTTCTATATGCTTAGCTCATTTCATGCCCATTCAACAATGGCAATGATCTAGGCAAGGGCAGCCAAATCCTTTATCTGTGTCCTTTATCTGTTCACTATTCTAATGCCTAGGTATCACACCCCCGCCGGGATTCAAAAATTGATTTCTTCTGTGACTATTTGTTAGTGTGGTGGCTCCTCCGATGTCTCCTTGGCCTTGCCAAATATAATATCCCTACTGATTGATGGTCCAATGACTTCTTCACTAAATCTTGGACACTACATTCCATTTATTACCGTCCTAAGCTATTCAACCTTAACTTTTTAATAAGCTAGTAGTTACTCAAACATGTAGGTTGCTCCTTTACCTCCTCACTGCAGCAAAATAACTGATTTTGCTTTCCTTTTTATAATCTTGGAAACAAACAGCTATTTCTTCTCCCCAGGACTTTATTTATTGCATTACTGATGTCAGTTCCCGTGGTTGGATTTCATAGCAAACTGTCATAATCACAATAAACTGCATTGAAGTAAATAGTTCAGGTTCAAACCCCCTATAAGGAATAATAGATTAAATGAAAAGTTTCTCAAAATATAAAAAAATAAATAAAAAAATAGCAGAATTCAAATCACCTGGTGTCGCCTCACTTAGAATTATGTATATACTGTACAGCAGGTGATAAATGTATTGAACACCTCACTAATTGTCTAAGTAAATACATTTTTAAGGGTGCTATTGACATGAATATTTCACCAGATGTCAGTAACAACCCATCCAATCTACAGGCAAAGAAATCAAACCAAATTTAGTAACGTGTAATAATGAGAAATGACACAAGGAAAAAGGATTGAATACGCTTCAATTGATATTGGAATTTTTTTAAAGCACCACTCAAGCGTTGTTTTTTATTTCACAGCTGGAGTAGAGCTTAAATCTAATGCCCTGCCTCCTTTCTTATACTCACCTTCCAGTGTATTCATCCATTTTCACCAATGCTCCGGTCGATTTCAGGCAGCATGTAACCTACCGGCAGCTTAGTCTATGAGAACATCGCTTTGGCTCTCACAGGCTTGCACTGAGCACTTGTGACGTAACTTCTGAATTCTGGCCAGTTAGAAGTTACAAGAAGGCACAAGATGGCGCTGTGGGACTAGATTGCCACTCAAAAAAGGTGAAGACCCCGGAAAGTGAGTATAAGACCTGAGGCCAGAACCTAGGAAAAAGGTACAGGTTAGTAGGAAAGGGTGAAGGTTACAGACAGTGGACAAACATTACCTGACAACTAGCTAGCTAAACGGACATTAACTAACTGACCATGTTGCTCAGGCCTCTCCCCTAGTGGGAGGATGACTTAAGTAGCTAATGCCTCTTAGCCTATGGCTGAGAAGCACTTCCGGGAATAGGTGCGCTGGCCCATTATGAGAGTGAGCGTGGGTACGCACCCTAAGCGTGTTTCCAGGGAACCAGTGCGGCGTGAACAAGCCCTTGGAGCAGGAGGCAGGAGAAACACACATGGAGGAGTGCAAGGATGTGAAGCAGGGCACAGGTGACTGAAGAGGCATCCCTGCTGGGGAGAGGCAGGGGAGTGCAGGGATGCCAGTGCTACAGTAGCCTCATATGCCTCCTCTTCACCAGCCCTAAAAGAAATTTGTTCTCCAGAATGATGTTCTCGGAGTTGATGTATGAAAAAATGGTTGACGGAAGAGGTAGGCCAGATGCCCATTGCTTGAGAGACTTCTTCCCCAAAAGGTGCCACCTGGGTCTGAATATTACATCCCAGTTCTGAGGAAAGGATACAGAATTGCACTGCATACTGACCTTGACGCAGCTGCAGAAGAGAGGATTCAGCAGAAATGAAATGGCCTGACTCATCAAAAATTCTCCGAAAGGCCTCCACAGTAGAGACACAGAGCCATAGCTTGGCGATATTCTTGTCGTTGCTTGGATATCTTGATATAATTGTGACGCCCTGGCAAAACCAGGTAGTCACACAATAGGCCGGCCTGAAACCCTAGTCACCCCCCTCAGGGCAAGACAGGCACACCAGTGGGCGGGACCATGCGGGAAGGGAACGCCCATCTAGGGGTCTAGACAGCCCGGGGTGGGAAAACAGTCAGTCTAGAGCAGATTGAAGTTGAAGTTCAAGTTGAGAGGAGTGCGGGCTGGAGCTAGGTGTAGCTCCAGCGGAGGAGAAGTACAAGTTGAACGATGCTAGGGTCGGAGCTCTGGTACCTTGGCTAGGTGGTAGACGGTGGTCTCCGTCAGCAGGAGACGGGAAGACGGCTCAGCAGATCCGAGGAGGACCGGAGCAGGGTTGGAGCCCGCCGGTACCAACACCGGAGACCCGACCGGAAACCATGCACAGAGGGGGTACTTGGACCCCGAAGCCAGGGCCGGAACCAATGGCCTAGCTAATCAACCGATTGAGGGCAGGATTACAGGTCCTGTCCCAACCAAAGTCCTAAAAGCAGACAACCACCTACAGAGAGGGATAGGGCAACCGCCAAGGCCCAAAGATCCCACGGGTCAGCGTCAGCGGGCACAGCTCCTCAGGCCCACAGAAAGCCGGGAGCTGACTCCCGTGTTCCATACCGAGAAGTCCAAACACACAACCACAACTAGTGCAGAAGAAGAGACGGTGACCACCAGCCCGGGTGGGGGACCAGAGTACAACCGGCCACGGCGGCCGGCCACCATCACCTTGGTTTACCAAAAGACTCGTGTGATTCATATACTTGTGAGTAACCAAACATTCCCTGGTACGTTCGGGCGCGCAAGCCCCTGCCATCTCCATACCCTGCATAGAGACACTGGGCCCCGGGGCAACCATCCCTATCCACGGAGGGGTTAACATCTGGCTGCCATTACATCTCTCCCGGGTATCCCACAACAGCAGCGGTGGTGTCCCACTTCACCACACACCGTGGGTAGCATCATGAACCGAATACGGTCAAGGCCGTACAACTACGTCCCCCCCTTTTCATTCGGCGTGTCTGCATGACGCCCGGGTCCAGAGGATCCCTTGATCCATGCAGCGGGTCCGGATCCGAGCAGCGCCGGCTGCTGGCACAGGGGCGGCACATAATCAACCTGCATTGATTCAGGAGCTGGAATGGGAACCGGAAACTGGGAAATCACCGGCCTCTGGAGGGATGGAGCCAGACACATAGGTTTACTTTCACTAACACCTGCATGGCTTGTTCCTGGAACTTGCAATCGACCAGGGAAGTCTGAGCAATCTGTAATGAACGCCTGTAATAAGGCAGTGAGTGGGAATTGACCCACTAGATTCTAATGGTGACAAGTTCAGCCAGGATGGCTGAGGCAGACAGGATAGCTGGTGCAGGCGGGTTTGGAGGGCACAGCAGGTACAGAGAGAAGGTTGCTCAGGCCCCTCCAAAAGAAGGAGAATGTCTTAAGTACATAAAGCCTCCGTAAATAGGTGCACTGGCCCTTTAAGAAAGCAGCCGTGTGCACCCTAGGCGAGCTCAGGGGATCTGTGTGGTCACACAGGCCCTCGGAGAAGGAGGCAGCTGAAAAGTGGAGGACCGCGGAAAAGCGAGGAAGGTCACAGTCTCTGCGCGACGGTGAGAGAGTCGGCGTCCCTGCTGGGGAGAGGCAGGGCAGTGCAGGAACGCTGTCGCTACACCATGTCCCTGTAAAACCAACACGGCCATTACACAGTACTTAGTTGGGACTCATATATAAGATTATCTCAGCACAGGCACATTTTTTTTAAACACAGCCAAATGTGGAAATTTGTATTATTCCAATATCTATTGATTAAAATCATCTTTAAAATGAACTTTGTTTGTGGAAAAACCTCTTTGCAGTAAATTCCATAATGAATAAAAAAAATCAAAACCACACAATTGATGCTTTTCAGTTTCAGAAACTCCCCCCAAAAAATGCAATAAAAAGAAAACAAAAACATTGTATGTTTCCCAAAAAAGGTATAAAAGGTACAGTACATACATAAAAAAAATAGGGTCACAAAAAATAGTGACACAAGACAAAATCTTTTTTGTTTTTTTTGTTTTCAAATTTCTGAATTTTTTTTAGAACTTAAAACATAATGGAAGAACAGGAGATAAAATTGTAGAGCAAAAACAAAAATTGGGAAAGGGTTAAGGAGGGCGTTATGGTCACACTAGTATTGTCACTTGATATATCCTTTAAAATTTGACTTTCATATTTGCTCAATGTTTGATATTTCACACTTGCTGTTAAAATGTTACAACAGAAGTGAAAAACAAAAGAAATGTTTTATTTTGTGCTTATTTTCACACAGTAAACAGATCGTTTTGAGGAACAGCGTCAGTTTGGTGTTATAGGTTTAGCCTCAGGCGGAGATTGCTGGGAACTGACTTGCAGGGATAGTTGTACAATGTGTTTCGTTGTACAATACTCTTCTTTGAATGTCTATGAATCAGCTTTCCTATAATGCTTTTTATAGAGATATGTGAAATATATGAACCATATAGCAACAATTGGATGCAATTAGCTCGGAAGTGTTTGCATTTTATCCGTTCAGACACACAATCATTTTTCACATTGAAAGCAGCAATTTTCCTACAGCCACTAAAGTGCTTTTGTAAATCATAATAAATATAAAGTTAACAACAATCTGAATTGTCAGGTTACTTTCCTGAGAGTAGGGGAGAGAAAAATTAGTCATCAGCTGAGAATTATGAGCCGCAAAACTCTCAGTGACCGGCTAATTATTCTTCAGAGCAGAACGTCCGACTTCCCAATTTCAAACCTGTAAAAAGTATTTTGTTTTACAGCCTATAAGAAGTATTCCTTTATTTTTCTATATTCAATCAAAATCCATCTCCTTGTCATAAAACCTCCTGTTATTCCTGCCAAAAATGTGTTTTATCCTATTGGGGCTGTAAATGAATGTCACCTTAACGTACAAATCACTGTAATAATGATATTTATTGGAATTTCATTGTGAATTAGCAGCTCTTAATGTTCTTAAAGTGCACCTACACCTCTGAATAAAAACATCTGCTATCAAGGGGTAAACCAAAGCTTTATTTTACTCATAGCCTTTTTTGTGGTATTATTGAAGTCCAATTGGCTCCAGTATATATGTCCTCCATTTTGGGCCCCTTTCTTGTATATATGTTCCCCCCTCCTGGGCTCCTTTCTGGTATACATATCCCCCATCCTGGGCTCCTTTCTGGTATATATATCCCCCATCCTGGGCCCCTTTCTGGTATATATGTCCCCCATCCTGGGCCCCTTTCTGGTATACACATCCCCATCCTGGGCCCCTTCCTGGTATACACATCCCCCATCCTGGGCCCCTTTCTGATATACATATCTGCCATCCTGGGCCCCTTTCTGGTATACATATCCGCCATCCTGGGCCCCTTTCTGGTATATATGTCCTCCATCCTGGGCCCCTTTCTGGTATACATATCACCCATTCTGGGCCCCTTCCAGGTACACTACAGTTCAAATGTTTGGGGTCACCCAGACAATTTTGACTTTTCCATGAAAAATCATACTTTTATTTATCAAATTGCATAATGAATAGAAAATATAGTCCAGACATTGAATAGGTTAGAAATAATGATTTTTACTTGAAATAATTTTCTCCATCAATCTTTGCTTTCGTCACAGAATGCTCCTTTTGCAGCAATTCCAGCTTTGCAGACCTTTGTCATTCTAGCTGTTATTTTGCTGAGGTAATCTGGAGATATTTCACCCCATGCTTCCCCTTGGCTTGATGGGCACTTTTTGCGTACCATACGGTCAAGCTGCTCCCCACAACAGCTCAATAGCGTTGAGATCTGGTGACTAGGCTGGCCACTCCATTACAGATAGAATACCAGCTGCCTGCTTCTTCCCTAAATAGTTGATGCATAATTTGGAGGTGTGCTTTGGGTCATTGTCCTGTTGTAGGATGAAATTGGCTCCAATCAAGCGCTGTCCACACATGATGGCATGGCGTTGCAAAATGGAGTGATAGCCTTCCTTATTCAAAATCTATTTTACCTTGTACAAATCTCTTACTTTACCAGCACCAAAACAGCCCCAGACCATCACATTACCTCCACCACGCTTGACAGATGGAGTCAGGCACTCTTCCAGCATCTTTTCAGTATTTCTGTGTCTCACAAATGTTCTTCTGTGTGATCCAAACACCTCAAACTTATTTGTCTGTCTATAACACTTTTTCCAATCTTCCTCTGTCCAATGTCTGTGTTCTTTTGCCTATATTAATCTTTTCCTTTTATTAGCCAGTTTCAGATATGACTTTTTCTTTGCCACGCTGCCCTGAAGGCCAGCATCCCGGTATCGCTTTTTCAATGTAGACGTTGACACTGGCGTTTTGCGGGTACTATTTAATGAAGTTGCCAGTTGAGGACATATGAGGCATCGATTTCTCAAAGAGCCTCTAATGTACTTGTCTTGTTGCTCAGTTGTGCAGCGCGGTCTCCCACTTCTCATTCTACTCTGGTTAGAGCCTATTTGTGTTCTCCTCTGAAGGCAGTAGTACACAATCATTGTAGGAAATCTTCAGTTTCTTGACAATTTTTCGCATGGAATATCCTTCATTTCTAAGAACAAGAATAGACTGTCAAGTTTCACATGAAAGTTCTCTTTTTCTGGCCATTTTGAAAGTTTTTAATGGAACCAAAAAATGTAATGCTCCAGATTCTCAACTAGGTAAGGAAGGTAAGTTTTATATCTTCTCTAATCAGCAAAACTGTTTTCAGCTGTGCTATCATACTTGCACAAGAGTTTTCAAGGAATTTCTAAACATCCATTAGCCTTCTAATACAGTTAGCAAACACAATGTACCATTAGAACACTAGCGTGATGGGTGTTGGAAATGGGCCTCTATACACCTATGTAGATATTGGATTAAAAAACAGGCGCTTGCAGCTAGAATAGTAATTTACCACATTAACAATGTATAGATTGTATTTCTGTCTAATTTAATGTTAACTTCATTGAAAAAAAATGTGCTTTTCTTTCAAAAATAAGGAAATATCTAAGTGACCCTAAACGTTTAAACTGTAGTGTATATATCCTACAACGCACTGCATCCTCTTCTGTAGCTAGCACAGAGGCCAGCAGCTGACATCGGCAAGCCTGCTATGGCTGATGCATGGTGTCACTGCCATGCGACGCCAAAGCCTGGCATGTCGACACCAGTTGCCAGCCTCTGATTAACTGGTGGCGTTATTGCAGCTCCGAGACCCATCATGTCTCTGCACCGCAATACATTTAAGGTGAATATGCATCCTCGGAAGCATTGCGCATCTAGATGAAATAGACACTGGTGTTGGCAGTCCCCCCTCCAGTGCAGTCCTCGTCGAGGTCACACCCTCTGCAACCATGATCGTTGTGCCCTTGCCTTTTGTACCAGACAAACTACATATTCTCATAGTACTATGAGACTGACCACAGTTCTACAACCCCAAGCACCACATTTAAAGGGAATCTGTAAGCAGGATTTCACCCCCCAAAACTATTTATATGTGCACGTAGACCTTTTAAAACCAAGTTCTGCAATACCTTTATATGGCCAGTCCACTCCTCCTTTACTAAGAAACATCAGCATTTGAATTGACATGCACATTAGCATGTAGATGTGAAGTCTCTATCACTCAAGCTCTATTCTCCACTCAGCACCACCTCCTCCAGCTTGATTGGCAGCCTCAGTGCTGTTTGACTTGCTGTATTTCTGGTATGTTAGGGGCTCTGTCATTAAAATTTTATCTTTATTACTTATTATTAAAAGTTGAAAACTCAAATAAAGAAAAGTCTGTTACAAAAATAATAAAACACTCAAAAGTGAAATATAATTGATATTAAAAAAACAAAACAAAAATAGCTTGGTCAAGCAGGAGATGGAACAGGAGCAGTCAAGGAATGTATAGAGTCAAAAATATTACATAGATAGTATTGACACTATGTCCCTTTTTTTGTTCCCTACTTATCAGAGGAGGTTGGCACTCTAGTATTGCAGCATGGCGCCCCCACTCAACTTAGGCTATCCATCACTATACAACTCAAATTTCAACCCTAGTAAAGGGCAATAAATACACTGATGAGAAAAATGATAATGTTTTGAGCTTTTGACTTTCAGGCTCCATATCTCACCATCCACTACAGCTTTGAGAGCAAAATGCAGTGACATGACAAGAATCTGCATAACTAATCACATGCTAAATAGTTGCAAGTCAAATTTACTCAAAGCTGTTGTGGATGGTGAGATATGAAACCTGAAAGTCAAACGTTCTAAATACTGTTACCCTTTTGCTTGTCACTGTAAATAATTATTTTACATATAGTGGATAGGAAAAGAGTTGATTAGCTAATAGCAGGTAATATAGTATAAATGGTACATCCCCAAAGGGATCCCAGTTATAAATCTGTGGTCCCTCTTACAGATTAGCTTAGTCAGGTGCAGGTACAATCAGGAACAGGAGCAATTCAGGAATGTATAGAGTCAAAAAGTTATTAATCATGGCCCTAAAGGCTGCTTTACATGCAACGATATCACTAACGCGATGACGTTGGGTTCACGGAATTCGTGACGCACATACGGCCTCGTAAGAGACGTCGTTGCGTGTGAAACGCACGAACGACCATTAACGAGCAATTTTACTTACCTTATCGTTGATCGTTGACATGCTGTCCATTTCCCAAATATCGTTGCAGTAGCAGGACGCAGGTTGTTCGTCGTTCCTGCGGCAGCACACATCGCTATGTGTGACACCGCAGGAACGAGGAACAACACCGTACCTGCGCCCGGCCGCAATGAGGAAGGAAGGAGGTGGGTGGAATGTTTGTCCCGCTCATCCCCGTCCCTCCGCTGCTATTGGACGGCTGCCGTGTGACGTCGCTGTGACGCCGAACGAAACACCCCCTTAGAAAGTAGGCGGTTCGCCGGCCACAGCGATGTCGCTAGGCAGGTAAGTAGTGTGACTGATGTTAGCGATGTTGTGCGCCACGGGCAGTGATTTGCCTGTGACGCACAACCGACGGGGGCGGGTACGCTCGCTAGCGATATCGATAGCAATATCGCTGCGTGTAAAGCGACCTTAAGTCATGCCAATGTGATCTCTACCTAGCAGTGGAGGTTCGATAGAAATAAATGGTTTTGTACTCTTAAGTAGGTGAGGTGGTTGTCAAAAAAAGCAATATCCCAGAATCACAATACAAAACTTCACTGAACTCTCAAACATATGCTATGCAAATACAAGTTTATTGTGATATTCACAAGAGTAAAGGAACTGATGGGCGACTTGTGTCGAAGACGTTGATGTTTCGAACCTCCCAGGTCTTTGTCAAATAGTCGCTAAAGAAAAGAAAATATTTTGAAATAATTAAATGGGAAAAATAACATAAGGAAACAACATTAAATACAATATATACAATATATACAATATATACAAAGTTGAGATTGCCCTCATTTTATATTCTGTAATGTAGCTTGTTATGACCTCACTCAAAATATTTTCTTTTGTTTAGTGACTACATGACAAAAACCTGGGAGGTTCGAAACGTCAACGTATTTGACACAAGTCGCCCATCAATTTCTTTACGCTTGTGAACATCACAATAAACTTTTATTTGCACAGCATATGCTTGAGAGTGCAGTGAAGTTTTGTATTGTAGCAGTGGAGGATGACAACCTAGTATTGCAATATGGTATCCCTCACTATACAACCCTAATTACAACCCCCAATAAAGTGCAATAAATAAATAACTAATTTGTATCTACATAAGGGGCTAGGAAAGATGTTGCTTAGCTTTTAGCAAAGAGGGGGTGTGCATTTACTTGTCCCCTCCTTGGTACAGGGTGTGATTCTGCCTCACCAAGGACCCTCTCTTCTTCTGAGGAACCCACATATTGACGGGGGAAACGAGTCGAGACAGGGGCCTCCGTTCCTTGACTGGGATTTGTTTTTGGGGATAAAATGATTGACAGCTCTCTATATATCTCTGCTCCACCAATGATTGAGAGTTCTCTGTACATCTACGCTCCACCAATGATTGACAGCTCTCTGTACATCTCTGCTCCCCAATGATTGACAGCTCTCTGAACATCTCTGCTCCACCAATGACTGACAGCTCTCTGTATATCTCTGCTCCACCAATGATTGACAGCTCTCTGAACATCTCTGCTCCACCAATGATTGACAGCTCTCTATACATTTCTGCTCCACTAATGATTCACAACTCTCTGTATATTTCTGCTCCACCAATGACAGTCAGCTCTCTGTATATCTCTACTCCACCAATGATTGACAGCTCTCTGTACATCTCTGCTCCACCAATGACTGACAGCTCTCTATATATCTCTGCTCTACCAATGATTGACAGCTCACTATATATCTACACTCCACCAATGACAGACAGCTATCTATATCTCCATTCCACCAATGACTAATAGCTCTCTATATAGCTCTGCTCCACCAATGACTAATAGTTCTCTATATATCTCTGCTCCACCAATGGCTGACAGCTCTCTGTATATCTCTGCTCCACCAATGACTGACAGCTCTTTGTATATCTCTGCTCCACCACTGACTGACAGATCTCTGTACATCTCTGCTCCACCAATGACCGACAGCTCTCTGTACATCTCTGCTTCCCAATGATTGACAGCTCTCTGTATATCTACACTCCACCAATGATTGACAGCTCTCTGTACATCTCTGCTCCACCAATGATTGACAGCTGTCTGTATATCTACACTGAACCAATGATTGACAGCTCTCTCTATATCTACACTCCACCAATGACAGTCAGCTCTCTGTATATCTCTGCTCCACCAATGATTGACAGCTCTCTGTACATCTCTGCTCCACCAATGACTGACAGCTCTCTATATATCTCTGCTCTACCAATGATTGACAGCTCATTGTATATCTCCACTCCACAAATGACTGATAGCTCTCTATATATCTCTGCTCCACCAATGACTGACAGCTCTCTGTACATCTCTGCTCCACCAATGATTGACAGCTCTCTGTACATCTCTGCTCCCCAATGATTGACAGCTCTCTGTATATCAACACTCCACCAATGATTGACAGCTCTCTGTACATCCCTGTTCCACCAATGATTGACATCTGTCTGTATATCTACACTCCACCAATGATTGACAGCTGTCTGTATATCTACACTGCACCAATGATTGACAGCTCTCTGTGTACACTGTGCATAGGAAGAAATCTGACAGTGGTACGCTTGTGGTTATATAGAGCTCAGGAATATGGAGGACTACATGAAAACTGGTTTACTAGTCCTCTAAAGATAATCTCCTGCTGAAAAAAATAACAGGGCTTTTATCAAAACTACAGCAAGCAGCCCAGTACTGACACTACTAGAATTAGAATCTATATCTTTCTGCTCACAGATTTGGTGGCAAAACTGCTGACAGATTCTCTTTAAAGGGAACCTGTCACCACATTTTCGTCCTATAAACTGCAGCCACCACCAGTGGGCTCTTATGTACAGTAGTCTAACATGCTGTATATAAGACCGCAGGCCGCTGTGTAGAACATAAAAAACACTTTATAATACTCACCTAGAAGGTCGCGCTGGTGCAGACCAGTCGGATGGGTGGTGCTGTTCTCTGGGATCGGCGCCTCCCCTTTCGGCCATCTTCGTCCTTCTGTAGCCGGGGTGCATGACACGTCTACGTCATCCACACTCGCCGGCATTGAGGTCCTGCGCAGGCGCACTTTGATTTGCCCTGCTCAGGGCAGATAAAAGTATTGTAGCGCACCTGCGCAGGACCCGCGAGTGTGTATGATGTAGACGCGTCATGCACCGCAGTTTCAGAATAAGGAAGAGCAAGATGGCCAAAAGGGGAAGCGCCGGTCCCGGAGAACGGATACACCCATCCAACCGTTGTGCATCGGGGCGACCTTCTAGGTGAGTATTATAAAGTGTTTTTTATATTCTACACAGCAGCCCGGGCTCTTATATACAGCATGTTAGAATGCTGTATATAAGAGCCCAGTGGTGGTGGCTGCATCTTATAGGCCAAAAAAGTGGTGACCAGTTCACGTTAAGGACAAAGTTATATCAGAAACACATAGGAGGCCAGAACCGGATGGAGAATTCTGGACTCAGCTGCATTTTTTTTCTGTGTATTATTTTGAAATATATTGTTCTATTCCAGGCCGACCAGGGCCAAAAGTCACTCTTTTTTGCAAGAAAACAATATGGATACATTCAGCATGACACGCTAAAAGTAGAACAAAAACGTCATGTGAACAGCGCCTAAAGCCGCTTTGATTACAGCTGTGCTGTGAGTAATGTTATTATGTCATTTACAATAGTAAAAATGGAGAAGGCTTCCATATGAGCCCGGCTATTATACACTGCTCTGCACAGCAGACTATGATACATACCACTGACTATATCTAGGACAAGCACTAATTATTTCCAGAATGTCACAGTTTCGGAGACGTGTCTGGCAGTAATAAGGGTGTACAGACAGTCACAGCCCCGGCATGGAAGATTTCTTTGGAACGTCTTAGTATTTCCATTGCAAAACACATGACAAGTATGGGATCTATTATCTGCAATTCTTGCAACGTGGGCTTTTCTAGACAGTCTGAACCGTTATACCGAAAATTTACTAAATCATATTAATGACTGCGATCACCGCACATAACAAACAATAGAACAGCGGCACTCCGCATGTAGGAAGAGAAATCTACACTGATTTATTGGTTTTTCTTCACAATGATTGTGGATTCGACATATGGAGCAAGGCTGTTCTGTCTGGATGGGAATCTCACAGGAATAGTCTATAACACATTTTTCCTTCCATCCCGGCTGATGACATTTTATTTATACACTGGAAAAACTTGGTCTGAAAGACAGCGATGATTGGGCCCTGTGTATCTCATTTTCTGGGGTACGTTACCTTTTTTGTTACTGATCCGGAGATCCGTGGGGATTTTCTGCATCCTGGTACTGCAGCCTGGGATTAAATGATTATTCTCATTATAATAAATGGTAAGATGGCAAAGTTATGTAAAAAACAGAAACATTGCAATTTATTTGTGATGAAAAATCCTCTTTGTTCTTAAAAAGGGAAGGATTTTTAGTTTTATGGTTTTGCAGTATATCAGCCGTACATTAGGCACGTGTCACGCTAGGTACAGCGAAGTACCAAGTGCACGGCAAAGGAAGGGAAACCCTGTGTCTAGGGAGAGGAAGGTGGTGACCCCTGACCGAACTTACTGCTGGTGCCTCACCACCCTAGTTAGGTTCTGCACCTATGCGCCGAGACGGATACCTGACCCTAGATATCCCTAGTGCTGGGCCCTAAATAGGGAACAGATGGGATGAGCTCTTCATCAACCACACTAAATAACTATAGAAGACACAAGGGGGACACAGAGGAGCAAAAGCATGAACTACTTATCATTAGGTGACACAGGCAGGAGTTCAGCAGAGCTTTCATAAACAATACCACAGAGGAGTACAAGCCACCTGCTTGCAACCTCGGCTTGAAGGAACTGAAAATATCACAAGTAGTGTCCAAAGGAAGGAAGGGATATTTAAACACTAAGGGAATACTGATAATCACCAGCTGGGTGGAAGTCAAGCTCCGGCTGGGTACAAAAGGGACAGAGATGAGTCCAGCAGGAAAGCTACCTATACCAATGAATACTGACAGCAGGAACAATGGAAATTCAGTGAGCATTCTGCGCAGCCAGATGCTGTGACCTTCTATGGCCCGAAACCACATGACTGTCTGTCACAGGGACACACCTGTGATAGCAAGAAATGCAGCTCTGTTGTAAGTGTAACACCCAGGAGGCAGGGGATTCAGATCTGGCCTCATACCTGTTACTCATCACCGGGCCAGTGCGCAGAATCTGGGATGTAACAAGTGGCCTGCCCAATTTCATGCCCCGAGGTGTCCACAATAAAAGGGGATAGGAGGTGGATGTTGATGGGAGATTAATTTGTGACGCCACCTGCGCTACGCGGCCTGGGATTAGCTGTCGCTGCTGTCGCTGTCCTCCGGGGCGGATGGTAATAGCAACAAAGATGGTATCGCTCCCCACAGATGGAGCGGGCCTCGGGGAGAATGACGATGGGCATAGTAGTGGCGGTGGCCATTGGCGCCGAAGTGCGGGGCGACGGCGCCAGTAATAAGAGTCCAAGTCGGCTGCTGCAGGTGCAGGTGTCTTTACTCACTCTTACTTATGCCGCTGGCCCGAGAATTACCGGTCACCCGCTGTGATGGGTCCCGTCGACATCAGATAAGTTGGAAGAAGCCACCGGTGTTTGGAAAATGTCCTTTCTCAGAGTTGTCCCTCCAGGAGTGATTAACCCGGGCTAAGCTTTCCATCCAAGCCGCAAGCCCCGTGAAAGAGAAAGAAAAAAAGGTGATGGTGGTATCGTATCGCCAAAACTGATGTCCCGGGTAGACTGACTGGTGATTGTGTGTGGTTGCTCCTACATCTACCCCAAGTGGAGCCTGCACCCCAGGTGGTTGTCCTAAAGCCCGAGGAAGACCCAAGCTTTGCGTTGGCCAACCCCTCTGCCTACCCTAGTCCAGCTCCCCAGTGAGAAGGCTCCTAAGCTGTATGTAAAGTGTGAATGTGGAACACCGGTGATTAACCTCCCCTTACCAGAGGCAAATACCGCACCTTAAATGAGGTGCAGTACTCTGTGGTGACTGGAGCCGCAGGGGCGCCACATTCCCCCATATCAAATGGCAGCACTCCTGGGCTGCAACCAAGCAAAATTAGCACACCGCAATTTTTTAATATGCAATATAAAAGGTAAATATTCTTCCTTTTATGGGAGGCACCATTAATAAATAGTTTCAAACATGTTCAACAGTTACGGGTCAGAAGTATCATCATGCAATAAACATCAACATTTGCATACAAAACAATTATTCTTGTTTAGCTGCTGGTGATGCCAGAGGGCACTCAAAGGACATCTATGGGCAAAGTGTCCAACTTTGTCGCAGCCCCAGCAGATCGGTTGCCCATCAACATCATAATGATCAGGAACTTGTGGCTGCAGGGATCTCCCGCATCGCCCTGGGAGGTCATCAGCACTGGCAGCCAGTTCAATGGTTGCAGGTTGCTCAGACCCCTGCTTAGATTGCACCGCTTTGGTCAAAGTAGCCATACTTTTAATAAATTCCAGTATGTGGAGTCGCAGTCCAACATTGGAGTTCTCACCCACAGTCTGTTCTTTGGCACCCACCCTCACTGGTGTAGTTGGCAGTAATCCCGGTTGCTTTAGCACAACGCTGCCGCGATCCGGCTCGCGCAGCGCTCGAATGACCCGGTCTTTAAACTCTGCACAGCTAAGATCAGGATTTTGCATGGATACAATGCGCATCTCGGTCCAGTAGTCATTGGATAGAAGTCCCTCGATGAATTGATCAGTTAGTAAGCAATTCTCATCTTTCACCTCCTCCAGTTCCACCTGCCGCACTGCTTGCATCACCTCCTGAAGATTTAAAGCATAGTCCCGAATACTTTCTTTAAGCTTTTGTTTATATCTGTAAAACCGCATTTTTATCTCAGTTGCTGTATGGGTATCAAAGGTTTCCTTGAGTTTAGTCAAAATATCTTTCGCTACTCTTTTATCGGTCTGTGGCCATGACTTGACTTCACGTCGGGCTGCCCCGGTCAATTAACCAATAAGGACACTTGCTTTCTGGTCCTGTCATAGGATATACACAGAATAAACTGTAAAGTTTTTCCTTGAAATCAGCCAGGGTATATGCCTCCCCGGAATACTGGGGGAGTCACGTTGCCCCTGGAAGATATGGCATGGTAAATGGTAGCATTGGAGCTGGGGTCAATGCTGCAGGTCCGGCTACAGGGACGATTTGCTCTCTTTCCTCCCTGGACATGTTTTTGCACACACAATGTTTGCTGTTAGTTGCTGGCAGTGGGGCTCTCTTTCACGCTCTTTTTAGGCTCCACCGACATTTTTGGGCTCTTTGCGAGTACCGCCCATGATAACAGGCCCCTTCTTTTCCCACGCAGAATGACTAATGTCGACTATCCTTTTTAAGCAATATGTTTAACACAGTCCAATAATGCGCAGAGTACCTGGGTTTTTGCCCGGGCATGTTATCCTGGATAGGGGGTAGATGTTGATGGAGATTAATTTGTGACGCCACCTGTGCTACGCGGACTGGGATTATCCGCTGCTGCTGTCGCTGTCCTCCGGGGTGGATGGTAATAGCAGCAAAGATGGTATCGCTCCCCACAGGTGGAGCGGGCCCCGGGGAGGAGGGGCGTAGTAGTGGCGGTGACCATTGGCGCTGAAGTGCGGGGTGACAGCAACGGTAATAAAAGTCTGAGTCGGCTGCTGCAGTTCCAGGTGTCTTTACTCATTCTTTTGCCGCTTGCCCGAGAAGTACCGGTCACCCGCTGTGTTGGGCCCCGTCGACCTCGGATAAGTTGGAAGAAGCCACCGGTGTTTGGAAAATGTCCTTTCTCAGAGTTGCCCCTCCAGGAATGAGGAACCCGGGCTGAGCGTTTCGCCCTAAGCCGCAGGCCCAGTGAAAGAAAAAGAGAAGAAGGTGATGGTGGTATCGTGTCGCTAGAACTGATGTCCCGGGTAGACTGACTGGTGAGTGTATGTTGTTGCTCCTACTTCTACCCCAAGTGGAACCCATCCCCCAGGTGGTTGTCCTAGTGACCGGGAAAGTATAAAATGCTGATGAAAATAACTTGCTTATTGAAACGCGTTTTGGTTTATGAACAATAAAGGCTTTTAAAGATTGAAGAAATTCCTCCTTCTTAGCACACCTTAAATCATTTACATCTCCAGCGTTTTATATTATTCATCTCCCCTTGTGGATTCAACGATAGGAGCAGCTTTGTTCCAATCCCCCCTATGACCAACTGGGATGGCACTAGGGTGATCATCCAGGACCTGCGGTGACACGATCCCATGTGACCGGTCACATGATTCTCTGATGACCACGCCCACAGAAGCACAGACAGAGGAGACAGCAGTGTCTGTATGTATCAGCAGTCGGCCTCCTCATTTGCTCTCACCGGTGTTGTACAAAGCTGTGCAGCCCCCCAAGGTGAGCACCCGAGCACACTTTAGTAAGGTTCCAATTCATGAAGTTACTTCACAGCGCTCCTTGTTTCTTATTCATATCCAGTGACCGGGAAAGTCCCATGCTTCGTGTTGGCCAACCCCCCTGCCTACCCTAGTCCAGCTCCCCAGTGAGAAGGCTCCTAAGCTATATGTAAAGAGTGAATGTGGAACACCGGTGATTAAGTCCCCCCCCTTACCCGAGGTGAATACCGCACCTTAAGTATGGGGCAATACTCTGTGTCAACTGGAGCCACAGGGGCGCCACATAAGTGCTGCTCTGAGGCTGGTCGGGATCATTTGATTGCACTCTTAGCTCCTGATCTGTTCACATTTAATGTTACAGTACTCTTCTGATAATGCAGAGGCAAAACGGTCTCTGCTTGTAGCATCAGAGAACATGCATTTTAGTCCAGTGGCACAATGATGGCAATGCTCCAAACCATGGGTGGACATATCATTAACTCAAGCATGATTACATTCACCTACAAAGCAGCTCATAAAGAGGTGCAAGATGATTAACTATTGGACTGTAAAGGACCCACATACTATTCCTGCGTGTCTTCAGTGTCAAGACAATCACTGTGGTCAAGTTGTTGTCCTTAGCAAAAAATCCTGGCAGCTAAAATTACTGCATTAAAGGTTGTCATTGGTGTCAAAACAAGTGAAACTTCAACAAAATCCCAATGACCCTGTTTACAAATCATCGGGCCATAGACTGGTTGAATCTTCAGCCAACTCTGCAACAATTAGGTTCCATCACATGGGTGTTATAGCTTCTATTTACATTCTGTGTGTATATATATAAACATATATATATATATATATATATATATATAATTTTAATACACATTTATCTTTTGTCATTAATTCACTTCTATGGTGATGCTGCCTACACCTCTGGAGGGATTTTTAGATTTGTATACTTTTTAATATTGGCTGTATACAGGGTTTTGATTAATCATTAAGACAGGGATAGGCATGTGATCACCGCAAGGGGTGAAAGAACCTGTCTAGGGATGTCAGGAAGCTCAGGGTTGCTCAGGGTGACAGGGGTCACCCTTTCTGTGGTTCCCTAGAGGCCATGGTTCCCACTCCATCTTTCTTGCCGTGCTTTTTGCTCCATACGGTCAAGCTGCTCCCATAACAACTCAATAGGGTTGAGATCTGGTGACTGGGCTAGCCACTCCATTACAGATAGAATACCAGCCGCCTGCTTCTTCCCTGAATAGTTCATGCATAATTTGGAGGTGTGCTTTGGGTCATTGTACTGTTGTAGGATGAAATTGGCTCCAATCAAGCGCTGTCCACAGGGTATGGCATGGCGCTGCAAAATGGAGTGATAACCTTCCTTATCTAAAATCCCTTTTACATTAGACAAATCTCCCACTTTACCAGCACCAAAGCAACCCCAGACCATCACATTACCTCCACCATGCTTGACAGATGGCGTCAGGCACTCTTCCAGCATCTTTTCTGTAGGTCTGCATCTCAAAAATGTTCTTCTGTGTGATCCAAACACCTCAAACTTTGATTTGTTTGATCTAGAGTTGAGCGCGGTTCGCGGTTCGAGGTTCTCCAGTTCGGGGCTCGAGTGATTTTGGGGGCTGTTCTAGATCGAACTAGAACTCGAGCTTTTTGCAAAAGCTCGATAGTTCTAGATACGTTCGAGAACGGTTCTAGCAGCAAAAAGCAGGGCTTTTTACAGCTACAGTGTGCAAGAGCCATCGCTGACAGCCTGCCACAAGCTGGTAACCAAGATAAACATCGAGTATCCAACCAAAGCGCTTTGGTTAGTAACCCGATGTTTATCCTAGTTACGTGCGGGAAGCCGACACTTCCCCGCTCAGCTCACTCCGCCCCCTCCTGCCCGCGGCATGTACACACGTACACACACACACACACACACACATGGTCCCGCTCGGCTTACCTGCGGTGATGAAGTCCCGCCATCACGACCTCAGCGATGTCACTGTCCTACATGGCCGCCGCTTGTCACATCACCTTCTCTCGCTTCTGACCCGAGACTGACTAGCGGTGACGTCACGGGCCTCTCGCGATACTTGGTGTGAAGGCGCCGGTCATTGAACTCAGTGACAGGTGCTGTCAGTGTGCTGGAGATCAGCACAGGTAATGTACCTCGCTGGCAGCAGCACTTGTCATGCCCTGCAGTGACCTGGGCTGACCCATTGATGTTAGCTCAGGTCACTGCACTGCTCTCCCAGCCAATGAGGAACATCCTGCTCTTCATTGACTGGGACAGTGTGGATCGTCATGGCAACCCCTTGGATTACACCAGACCTGGATTTGTTTTTCTTTCTAATAAATTGGTTAAAGAGGGAATGTATTGGGGAGTGTATTTTCAAATAAAAATGTGTTTGTCGTCTATTTTTTTTTATTACTGACTGGGTTGGTGATGTCGGGTATCTGATAGACGCCTGACCTCACCAACCCCAGGGCTTGATGCCAGGTGACATTACACATCTGGTATTAACCCCATATATTACCCCGTTTGCCACCGCACCAGGGCGCGGGATGAGCTGGGGCGAAGCACCAGGATTGGCACATTAAATGGATGCGCCACTTCTGGGGCGGCTGCGGCCTGCTATTTTTAGGCTGGGGAGAGTCCAATAACCATGGACCTCCCTAGTCTGAGAATATCAGACCCCAGCTGTCTGCTTTACCTTGGCTGGTGATCCAATTTTGGGGGGACCCCTACGTGTTTTTTTTTTTTAAATTATTTATTTAATTTAAAATAACAGCGTGGGGTGCCCTCAGTTTTGGATTACCAGCCAAGGTGAGGTTGCCAGCTGTGGTCTGCAGGCTGCAGCCGTCTGCTTTACCCTAGCTGGCTACAAAACTAGTGGGAACCCTACGTCATTTTTTTTCATTTTTTTGGCTAAATACAAAGCTAAGCACCCCTTAGTGCCACATGAAAGGCACCAAAGGGTGCAAAATTACAAAATGCAGGAGAATGGGACATTATGTGTCTTTCTGCCATTATAATGACAGAAAAGACTGATATGAAGTGCACAAGCACATGAAAATCACCAGAGCGCTCTACGCTGTGATAAGCAGTAGAAAATGGCACTGGAGTGAACATGTGACCGCCTCATGTAGGATGAAGCTATGGATCCTGGGTAAATTTATGCATTTACCCTCATTCAGTTTTTTTGCAGTACACAAAAAAAACGGAAGGCACACGGATGACAAACAGATGACATACGGACCGTCTACGGAACGGAAACGGATGCCACACGGATGCACCCGTGAAAAAAAACGGACTGTTTTTTGCAGACCACAAAAATGGATCGGTCGTGTTAATGTAGCCTTATTCTGATCTGCCGTTTATAAACAGCAGGCAGAAATAAGTGAATAACGCCCCCCAGCGTCAAAAAATCTCCGGGGTTTCAGGGCTAGCTGAGACCCTGGAGATCATGATTCAGGACGGTTTTTCCGGTCCCCGCTCACGTGATCACAGGTATACACCGTACACTGATGATCACGTTACAGTAAATGACAGCGCCGGTAAAAAATTATTTATCTCCCATCTGGCATGAACAAACACTTCTCCACTTCTTCTCCACTTCTTCGCCAATTCTCCACTTCTTCTCCACTTTTTCTCCACTTTTACTCCATTTTTTCTCCACTTTTTCTCCACTTTTTCTCCACTTTTTCTACATTTTTTCTCCACTTTTTCTCCACTTTTTCTCCACTTTTTCTCCACATTTTCTCCATTTTTTCTCCACTTTTTCTCCACTTTTTCTCCACTTTTTCTACATTTTTTCTCCACTTTTTCTCCACTTTTTCTCCACTTTTTCTACATTTTTTCTCCACTTTTTCTACATTTTTTCTCCACTTTTTCTCCACTTTTTCTCCATTTTTTCTCCACTTTTTCTCCATTTTTTCTCCATTTTTTCTCCACTTTTTCTCCATTTTTTCTCCACTTTTTCTCCACTTTTTCTCCATTTTTTCTCCACTTTTTCTCCACTTTTTCTCCACTTTTTCTCCACTTTTTCTACATTTTTTCCCCACTTTTTCTCCACTTTTTCTCCACTTTTTCTCCGTTCTTTTTCTATGGTCGGTCTACCCATTAGCTCTGCCATGCATAGTGTAGCTCTACACCTACTGCACATGTTACTTTATGATTGACATCTCTTTCGTACCAGAGCTGTCTAAGCCTACTCTGACCCCATATTTGTCATTACTATATTGTCCTTGTACTGTATTATGACATTTGTATCATGTGTTTCATTTCTTGCTGTGTTGCAATTTTTTTGCTGCATCTCAATTGTACCTCTACATTGTTCGAGTTTATGTTATTGTTCTCTCACTCTTATGTGATACTGATTATTGTCATTTTTCATGATTACATGCAGATAAGTCCAATCTGACGAAGGCTCACGCCGAAACGTCATTTGTAACTTGTTTTGGACAAAAACATATATGCTTATGAAAAAAAAAAATTTCTTAATACGGACCAATAAAGAGTGATTTTGCATTACTATCCGTTGTGACTTACTGACTTAGTCTGGGAGATTTAGAGTGCTGAGGTTACTCACTAATTTTATCTATTATTACCTCTGAGCACCTATATACCAGTGAGCAGAGCTTCCTCTACAGTAGTTCTCCTGATTAGGCATGCCCTTACCTCATGAGCAGGGCATTGCAGCTTTGGTAGCAACCATTACGACATGGACTCTGCTGCTGTGGACCCGGGGAGAGTGAGTGCAGATTCATTGCACCCACACTCCTCACATGAAGGGTCCGCACTCCTAGCAAATGGGGGATACGTTCCCTGAGTGTCTCCCCCCCATATTCTAGACGGTCCAGAGTCGTCGTGGGACCCCTTTATTTTTTTTCTTACAATAAATTGGTGAAAGAGGAAATGTTTTGGGGACTGTTTTTTCAAATAAATTTCTTTTGTCGATTTTTTGTTTTTGTTAGTACTGACAGTTTATGATGTTGGGTATCTAATAGACGCCATGACATCACAAACTGCTGGGCTTGATCTCAGGTGACTTTACAGCTAGTATCAACCCGATTTATTACCCCGTTTGCCACTGCACCAAGGCACGGGATGAGCTGGGGTGAAGCGCCAGGATTGGCGCATCTAGTGGATGCGCCACGTCTGGGGTGCCTGCGGCCTGCTATTTTTAGGCTGTGAAGGCCCAATAACTATGGACCTTCCCACCCTGAGAATACCAGACCACAGCTGTCCGCTTTACCTTGGCTGGTGATCCAATTTGGAGGGGACC
This sequence comes from Anomaloglossus baeobatrachus, assembly GCF_048569485.1. Lineage (NCBI taxonomy): Eukaryota > Metazoa > Chordata > Amphibia > Anura > Aromobatidae > Anomaloglossus > Anomaloglossus baeobatrachus. The sequence continues at coordinate 143,207,802 of NC_134353.1, read as the reverse complement.
CTACTTTTTTTGTGTAATTATTAATATTTATAAAATAATTATAAAAAAAGAGCCTGGGGGGACCTCCACATTGGATCCCCAACCACGGTAAAGCTGCCAGCTGTGGTTTTCAGGCTACAGACGTCTGCTTTACCCTAGCTGGCTATCAAAAATGGGGGGACCCAACGTCATTTTTTTTTTAACTATTTTTTAAATAGAAAAAATTAATGGGCTTCCCTGTATTTTGATTGCCAACCAAGGTAACGACAGGCAGATGGGGGTGGCAACCCATAGCTGTCTGCTTTATCTGCGCTGAGAATCAAAAATACCGCGGAGCGCTATGTCATTTTTTTTAAAGATTTATTTTTACAGCACTGTGATGTCCAGCAATCAAAATACAGGGAAGCCCATTTTGTTTTTAATTATTTAAATAAATAATTAAAAAAAATATATATGGGCTCCCGCTGCATTTTTTGTATTGCTAGCTAAGGGTAATCCAAGCAGCTACTGGCTGCTAACCCCCACTGCTTGGTGTTACCTTCACTGGCAATGGAAAATCCAGGGAAGCATTTTTTATTTTTTTGGCCAAAAAACTACAAAAAAATGACGTGAGCTTCGCCATATTTTTGTATGCTAGCCAGGTATAGCAGGAAGGTGCTGGAAGAGTTGGATACAGCGCCAGAAGATGGCGCTTCTATGAAAGTGCCATTTTCTGAGGCGGCTGCAGACTGCAATTCGCAGCAGTGGGGCCCAGAAAGCTCAGGCCAACCTGTGCTCCGTATTCCAATCCCCAGCTGCCTAGATGTACCTGGCTGGACACAAAAATGGAGCGAAGCCTACGTCATTTGTTTTCTAATTATTTCATGAAATTCATGAAATAATAAAAAAAGGTCTTCCCTTTATTTTTGGTTCCCAGCCGGGTACAAATAGGCAACTGGGGGTTGGGGGCAGCCGTACCTGCCTGCTGTACCTGGCTAGCATACAAAAATATGGCGAAGCCCAGATAATTTTTTCAGCAAAAAACTTCTGCATACAGTCCTGGATGGAGTATGCTGAGTATGCTGAGCCTTGAAATTCTGCAGCTGCTGTGTGTCTGTATGGAGAAGAGCAGACAGCAGCTGCAGAACTACAAGGCTCAGCATACTCCATCCAGGACTGTATGCAGAAGTTTTTTGCCCACCAAAAAAATGACGTGGGCTTCGCCATATTTTTGTATGCTAGCCAGGTACAGCAGGCAGCCACGGGCTGCCTCCAACCCCCAGTTGCCTATTTGTACCCGGCTGGGAACCAAAAATATAGGGAAGCCCTTTTTTTTTTAATTATTTCACTTATTTCATGAAATAATTAAAAAACAAATGACGTGGGCTTCGCCCCATTTTTGTGTCCAGCCGGGTACAACTAGGCAGCTGGGGATTGGAATCCGCAGCACAGGTTAGCCCGAGGTTTCTGGGCGCCTCTGCTGCGAATTTCAGTCCGCAGCCGTCCCAGAAAATGGCGCTCTCATAGAAGCGCCATCATCTGGCGCTGTATCCAACTCTTCCAACAGCCCTGGAGCCGGGTGGCTTGTTGGGTAATCATGAGTTAATACTGGCTTTGTTTTACTAGCCAGTATTAAGCCAGAGATTCTTAATGTCAGGCACGTTTGACTTGGCCATTAAGAATCTCCAATAAAGGGTTAAAAAAAAGACACCACACAGAAAAAAAATACTTTAATAGAAATAAATACACAGACACATTAGAGACTCCATCTTTATTACCCCCTGTCAGCCCTCCACGATCCTGCTCTTCTGTCTTTCTCGTTCAACAAATGCAGCTCTGCTACATCACTGCTGCATGGGGGAAGACGCTGCTTCCCGTGGAGCCTTCACTCCGTGAAAGCTGCATGAGAAGCAGCGTGCAGCCTTCACTCCATGAGTGATCAGTGCTGCTGGCTGTCAGCAGTAACGCTGACAGACGCGTTACCATAGCAACGGTGCTCTCGGAGCCGCAGTTAGTGGTGACGTCACCGCTAACTGCGTTGCTATGGCAACGGTGATCTCCGTTAATGACCGGCTGTGTCAGCCGGTCCCTAACGGAACGGGGAGTCGACCGTGTGCTAGAGCATGTCGCCGGTACACGGCGATACACAAATGTGCACCGTGTACCGGAGAGATGCACTCGCAGGTCCTACATGACGCGTCATAGTCATGTGACCAGTCTGTAGCCAATGAGATAATAGCCGCGTGACTGGTCACATGGCTATTTTGACGTCACGATAGGTCCTGCATCACTGCTTGCAGTGCCGGTCACCGGGAGGATTCAGCGATCATCGGATGGAATAGCGGCAGGAGACAGAGTGCAGGAGGGATCGCGGGGACCGGTAAGTGTTATGGCAATGTTTATTAACTGTTTGTGTACATTTATCATGCATTTTTATGTGTTTGTGATTGCCTCCCATTATAGTGTGTCGCCCTGGGCAAGCCAGGGGACACAGGTCACAACACCACCACACCCCACACTCCAGGTAGGCACATCTGCTAACCAGAAATCCTTGTTGCCTTCCTCCAGGAGTCTGTTGATGCACACCAGGGGGTGGGCCAGGCGGTTGGCTCCGCCCACCGAGGAGCTCACAACTCTGGAGGCAGGAAGTAACCAGGCAGTTGAAGTCTAGCTGAGGGCTAGTGAGGAGTTCTGTCAGGGAGGAGGAAGTGGAAGGAGTGAGGAGAAGCCCAGGCAGGGCAAGTGTGAGGAGCAAAAGAGAGAAAGTAAACAGCTAAGTGAAAGTGGTGAAAGTAGAGAAGTGTAAAGGAGCAGAGCAAGTAAAGTGACAGAAGGAAAGAAAGCCTGAAGGGTCCAGCTTTGTGGAGGGCCAGATCAGCAAGGTCAGCGACGGCGGTGACTGTCCGGAGGGGGACCGTTTGGAAGTTCCTGGAAGGACCCCGTTGGCTGTGTGCCCGGTGGTCTGGAGCAGTGTTCTGAAGGACAGTCAGCACCAGGGCAGGGGCCTCTCGGACCCCGGCAAGGCTAGGAGTCGCCAGATTTGCCAAATCCGTCAGTGAAGGGGACGTAGATCCCCCAGCAACCAAGTCCCGATTGACGGCAACAGCCCAACCATTGCAGGGGAGACACCGCCACCGCCAGGGCACCAGTTTCCCCAGGGCCAGCGCCTGCGGGCAAAGTGTAGAGCTCCTCCTGCCCAGATTGCAGTCGGGGAGCGGGTAACCGGAGGGAATCCACCGCTACCATCAGACAACACAGGTGCAAGGAAGAGAGACGTCACCGTCACCTACCGGGAGTGCAGGTGCAGCCGTCTGTGGGACCGTCCTACCAGCCGTTGGTTTACCGTACAAACTGTGTCCGTGTGTCAGGCTGAGTGAGTACCACAGTGCCGCAAGGCACAGCGCTGCCCCCGCGTCTCTGCGCCCTCCAGGCCCTACACTTTACATCTCTCATCACCGGGCCCCGGGATCACCAACCCCTACCCACGGAGGGGCAACACAACACCTGGCTGCTCCGCATCACCATCCCCGGGACCCCCACACTGAGCAGCGGTGGTGCAATCACCACAACCGTGGGTGGCGTCACGAACTATAACAATCCCAACACCCAACCGTTAAGTGGCTTGTAAATATGTTGGTTACCGTTACCGTTTCCGCAATGCCGCCTCCGGAGAGGCAGGTTGGAGGGAGGGCCCTGAGCAGAGCAGGCTAGGGCCCAGCCACCAAAGGAACCGGTGGCCACCCTCTGGAGGGAAGGACAGATCCCGCTCGGGTAACTTGTGCTGGACTGTGGGTCAAGGGGTGCTGCCTGGGCTTTAGGGGCAGCATCAGGGCCAGGTTGCTTGGGTGGGAGAGAGCGGAAACCGTAGCCGTAAACCGTTGCAACGTTTAAGTAAATGTGCCTCCCGTCTTGGGAAGAGTTTTTGATTAAAAATGTATTCATGTTTTGCTTAACCCTGTTATCCCCTTTTTACAGAAAAATAAAACCGGTGTAGGACGGCAGCCCGCGGACGGTCTGCATTTTGCTAAGGGGGAATGTGTCGCCCTGGGCAAGCCAGGGGACACAGGTCACAACACCACCACACCCCACACTCCAGGTAGGCACATCTGCTAACCAGAAATCCTTGTTGCCTTCCTCCAGGAGTCTGTTGATGCACACCAGGGGGTGGGCCAGGCGGTTGGCTCCGCCCACCGAGGAGCTCACAACTCTGGAGGCAGGAAGTAACCAGGCAGTTGAAGTCTAGCTGAGGGCTAGTGAGGAGTTCTGTCAGGGAGGAGGAAGTGGAAGGAGTGAGGAGAAGCCCAGGCAGGGCAAGTGTGAGGAGCAAAAGAGAGAAAGTAAACAGCTAAGTGAAAGTGGTGAAAGTAGAGAAGTGTAAAGGAGAAGAGCAAGTAAAGTGACAGAAGGAAAGAAAGCCTGAAGGGTCCAGCTTTGTGGAGGGCCAGATCAGCAAGGTCAGCGACGGCGGTGACTGTCCGGAGGGGGACCGTTTGGAAGTTCCTGGAAGGACCCCGTTGGCTGTGTGCCCGGTGGTCTGGAGCAGTGTTCCGAAGGACAGTCAGCACCAGGGCAGGGGCCTCTCGGACCCCGGCAAGGCTAGGAGTCGCCAGATTTGCCAAATCCGTCAGTGAAGGGGACGTAGATCCCCCAGCAACCAAGTCCCGATTGACGGCAACAGCCCAACCATTGCAGGGGAGACACCGCCACCGCCAGGGCACCAGTTTCCCCAGGGCCAGCGCCTGCGGGCAAAGTGTAGAGCTCCTCCGGCCCAGATTGCAGTCGGGGAGCGGGTAACCGGAGGGAATCCACCGCTACCATCAGACAACACAGGTGCAAGGAAGAGAGACGTCACCGTCACCTCCGTCAGCGTCCCTGCGCCCTCCAGGCCCTACACTTTACATCTCTCATCACCGGGCCCCGGGATCACCAACCCCTACCCACGGAGGGGCAACACAACACCTGGCTGCTCCGCATCACCATCCCCGGGACCCCCACACTGAGCAGCGGTGGTGCAATCACCACAACCGTGGGTGGCGTCACGAACTATAACAATCCCCACACCCAACCAACACCCCCTTTCACTCACGGGCGAGGAGTGTCGCTCGAGGCACCCCGGGATCCGGCCCACAGCTCGAGCCACCAGGAGCCGCCGCCGGACCCGAGCAGAAGGGGTGAGCGCGGTGTGCTGACACCCTCCTCCCCGCCCGCGACAATAGCCTATAGGTTCGAGTTTGGTTCGTCGAACGTTCGACGAGCCGAACTCGAACGGGACCCCCGTTCGGCGAACCGACCTCGAGCCGAACCGCGACCGGTTCGCTCATCTCTAGTTTGATCATAACATTTTTTTTTCAAATCTTCCTCTGTCCAATGTCTGTGTTCTTTTGCCTATAATAATATTTTCCTTTTATTAGCCAGTCTCAGATATGTTTTTTTCTTTGCCACTCTGCCCTGAAGGCAAGCATCCCGGAGTCGCCTCTTCACTGTAGATGTTGACACTGGCGTTTTGCGGGTACTATTTAATGAAGCTGCCAGTTGAGGACCTGTGAGGCATCAGTTTCTCAAACTAGAGACTCTAATGTACTTGTCTGGTTGCTCAGTTGTGCAGCGGGGCCTCCCACTTCTCTTTCTACTCTGGTTAGAGCCTGTTTGTGCTCTCCTCTGAAAGGAGCAGTACACACCGCTGTAGGAAATCTTCAGTTTCTTGGCAATTTCTCACATGGAATATCCTTCACTTCTAAGAACAAGAATAGACTGTCGAGTTTCACATGAAAGTTCTCTTTTTCTTGCCATTTTGAGAGTTTAATGGAACCAACTAATGTAATGCTCCAGATTCTCAACAAGTTCAAAGGAAGGTCAGTTGTATAGCTTCTCTAATCAGCAAAACTGTTTCAGCTGTGCTAACATACTTGCACAAGGGTTTTCAAGGGATTTCTAACCATCCAGTAGCCAACACAATGTACCAGTAGAACACTGGAGTGGCGGTTGTTGGAAATGGGCCTCTAAACACATATATATATATATATATATATATATATATATATATATATATATATAAAAATATATATATATATATTTGTCTTATTCTGTCTGTCTGTCTGTCTTGCTCCAAAATGAGGTCATTACAGTGACAACCGTCGCATTGGCCGCTCCGCTCGGCCCGGCCCTGCCCCCGCACGCATTGGCCACTTGGCTCTGCCTGGCCACGCACCCCGCACACTTTGTTCATTCGGCTCGGTCCGGCCACGCCCCCCGCACACTTTGCCCGCTTGGCCCGGCCATGCCCATTGCACACTTTGCCCGCTCAGCCATGCCCCCCCCGCACACTTTGCCCGCTCGGCCACGCCCCCCCCACACTTTTCCCGCTCGCCACGCCCCCCGCACACATTGGGCACCTATTAGACACTTCCCCCCTAGGATTACTCCACCTATTAGACACCTCTCCCCCAGGTATACTCCTCCTATTAGACTCCTCCTCCCAGGACTACTACTCCTATTAGACTCCTCTCCCCCAGGACTACTCCTCATATTAGACTCCTCCCCCCAGGACTACTCCTTCTAGTAGACTCCTCCCCCAGGACTACTCCTCCTATTATCCTCCTCTCTCCCCAGGACTACTCCTCCTATTATACTCCTCTCCTCCCAGGACTACTCCTCTTATTATACTCCTCTCTCCCCAGGACTACTCATCCTATTATATTCCTCTCCCCCCACGGACTACTCCTCCTATTATACTCCTCTCCCTCCAAGGACTACTCCTCCTATTATACTCCTCTCCCCCCAGGACTACTCCTCTTATTATACTCCTCTCTCCCCAGGACTACTCCTCCTATTATACTTCTCTCCCCCCAGGACTACTCCTCCTATTATACTCCTCTCCCCCCAAGGACAACTCCTCCTATTATACTCCTCTCCCCCCAGGACTACTCCTCTTATTATACGCCTCTCTCCCCAGGACTACTCCTCCTATTATACTTCTCTCCCCCCAGGACTACTCCTCCTATTATACTCCTCTCTCCCCAGGACTACTCCTTCTATTATACTCCTCTCCCCCCAAGGACTACTCCTCCTATTATACTCCTCTCCCCCCAAGGACTACTCCTCCTATTATACTCCTCTCCCCCCAGGACTTCTCCTTTTATTATACTCCTCTCTCCTCAGGACTACTCCTCCTATTATACTTCTCTCCCCCCAGGACTACTCCTCCTATTATACTCCTCTCTCCCCAGGACTACTCCTTCTATTATACTCCTCTCCCCCCAGGACTACTCCTCCTATTATACTCCTCTCTCCCCAGGACTACTCCTCCAACACACACACACTGCACAAAACATACTCCCCCCAAAACATGCACAGCGCCACACACACGCAGCACCACACACACACAACGCTGCAGACACACAGCGCTCCACAAACAACGCAACACACACAACGCAACACACAAACAACACCGCTCTCACACACCCCCACACCCAGAACATTTACAGCACCCTACACAAACATTTGGCAACTACACACAACAACCTCTATATATATAACAGAAATCATACATTAACTACACAATAAATTCTAGAATACCCGATGCGTTAGAATCGGGTCACCTTCTAGTATATATACAGTGCCTACAAGTAGTATTCAACCCCCTGCAGATTTAGCAGGTTTGATAAGATGCAAATAAGTTAGAGCCTGCAAACTTCAAACAAGAGCAGGATTTATTAACAGATGCATAAATCTTACAAACCAACAAGTTATGATGCTCAGTTAAATTTTAATAAATTTTCAACATAAAAGTGTGGGTCAATTATTATTCAATCCCTAGGTTTAATATTTTGTGGAATAACCCTTGTTTGTAATTACAGCTAATAATCGTCTTTTATAAGACCTGATCAGGCCGGCACAGGTCTCTGGAGTTATCTTGGCCCACTCCTCCATGCAGATCTTCTCCAAGTTATCTAGGTTCTTTGGGTGTCTCATGTGGACTTTAATCTTGAGCTCCTTCCACAAGTTTTCAATTGGGTTAAGGTCAGGAGACTGACTAGGCCACTGCAACACCTTGATTTTTTTCCCTCTTGAACCAGGCCTTGGTTTTCTTGGCTGTGTGCTTTGGGTCGTTGTCTTGTTGGAAGATGGAGGTTCTTGGCCAAAATCTCCAGGTAGGCCGTGCTATCCATCTTCCCATGGATGCGGACCAGATGGCCAGGCCCCTTGGCTGAGAAACAGCCCCACAGCATGATGCTGCCACCACCATGCTTGACTGTAGGGATGGTATTCTTGGGGTCGTATGCACTGCCATCCAGTCTCCAAACGTCACGTGTGTGGTTGGCACCAAAGATCTCGATCTTGGTCTCATCAGACCAGAGAACCTTGAACCAGTCTGTCTCAGAGTCCTCCAAGTGATCATGAGCAAACTGTAGACAAGCCTTGACATGACGCTTTGAAAGTAAAGGTACCTTACGGGCTCGTCTGGAATGGAGACCATTGCGGTGGAGTACGTTACTTATGGTATTGACTGAAACCAATGTCCCCACTGCCATGAGATCTTCCCGGAGCTCCTTCCTTGTTGTCCTTGGGTTAGCCTTGACTCTTCGGACAAGCCTGGCCTCGGCACGGGTGGAAACTTTCAAAGGCTGTCCAGGCCGTGGAAGGCTAACAGTAGTTCCATAAGCCTTCCACTTCTGGATGATGCTCCCAACAGTGGAGACAGGTAGGCCCAACTCCTTGGAAAGGGTTTTGTACCCCTTGCCAGCCTTGTGACCCTCCACGATCTTGTCTCTGATGGCCTTGGAATGCTCCTTTGTCTTTCCCATGTTGACCAAGTATGAGTGCTGTTGACAAGTTTGGGGAGGGTCTTAATTAGTCAGAAAAGGCTGGAAAAAGAGATAATTAATCCAAACATGTGAAGCTCATTGTTCTTTGTGCCTGAAATACTTCTTAATACTTTAGGGGAACCAAACAGAATTCTGGTGGTTTGAGGGGTTGAATAATAAATGATCCTCTGAATAAACTTTTCACAATTTAAAAAAAAAATAAAAAAAGAAATAACATTCTTTTTTGCTGCAGTGCATTTCACACTTCCAGGCTGATCTACAGTCCAAATGTCACAATGCCAAGTTAATTCCAAATGTGTAAACCTGCTAAATCTGCAGGGGGTTGAATACTACTTGTAGGCACTGTATATATATATATATATATATATATATATATATATATATATATATATATATATGTATATATATATATATATATATATATATATATATATATATATATAAAACAAATCTCCTCGAGTCTATTAACCCTTTACTATTATTCTATTGACATCCTATGTCAAGTGCCCATGTATGTAGTGGACATTATAACCAACAGATGCGGGCTCCAGCTGCCGCTGTTTAAATATGAAATTACATATCTGCTGGTGCCCCTGCGCCCTCCACCCACAATGTATTCATGGGTTGCCGATGTGTTGGCATGGCGGGTGAGAGCCTAGCCTACTAAAAGACCATCTTAGTTAACCTGTGAATGCCCAGCCAGTGGTTAGGCTTTGCAGGGGATCAGTTTTTTTATTAAAAAGATATTATTAAAAAATAAAATAGGCATATTGGGGGTCACCAAGTCCATAAAAGTATAATCTTAAAGATAAAAAACATCACAGTTCCAGACTTGTTGTTTTTTTGTTGTGACACCTCTATAGAAAAAAAATGCAGTTAAAAAGAAAAGCGTTTTTATGTTCCCTAAAATGGCATCAATACAAAATATGAGCCCTCAGCAAGACCCATTGAACATAAAAAAGTTGTAGGCTTAAAAAATAGCAACACAAACCAATGTCCAAATATTTTCACCACTTAAATTAAAGGGAGGGTATCGTCAAAAAAAAAAAAAAAAATAACTGAAAAAATGTAAAGTAATAATGTTTAAATGTTTTATTTAAATATTATTATTTGTTTTTAATTGTGCAAAATATAAAAAAAAAAATTAAAAAGTTTGATATTTTCCACTGTTAAACACTAGGGGGAGCAGCTTCTGAAATCCTATAGAAATTCCACTGTATAAAAAGCTCAGATTACAGCCTGCCGTAAAGTGGGCGGAGTCTGCTCTCCTGTGTGTGATGGCACGCCTCCCCCCCTCCTAATCTGAGTGATTACAACAGATAACAGAGAATAACATGTAAGGACACAATGCACAGCCATTTTTCTGGTGACCAGAAATGTCTAAAGTGTCACCAAGGACAGCAGGAGTATCACACAGGAGAGAATTAGATACAGCTCAGCAGACAGTATCACACAGGAGAGGATTAGATACACAGCGCAGCAGACAGTATCACACAGGAGAGGATTAGATACACGGCTCAGCAGACAGTATTACATGATAGGATTAGATACACAGCCCTGCAGACAGCATTACACGATAGGATTAGATACACAGCCCTGCACACAGTATTACACGATAGGATTAGATACACAGCTCAGCAGACAGTATCACACAGGAGAGAATTAGATACACAGCTCAGCAGACAGTATCACACAGGAGAGAATTAGATACACAGCTCAGCAGACAGTATCACACAGGAGAGGATTAGATACACAGCCCTGCAGACAGTATCACACAGGATAGGATTAGATACACAGCTCAGAAGACAGTATCACACAACATAGGATTAGATTCACAGCCCTGCAGACAGTATTACACGATAGGATTAGATACACAGCCCTGCAGACAGTATTACACGATAGGATTAGATACACAGCTCAGCAGACAGTATCACACAGGAGAGGATTAGATACACAGCCCTGCAGACAGTATCACACAGCAGAGGATTAGATACACAGCTTTGCAGACATCACACAGGATAGGATTAGATACACAGCTCAGCAGACAGTATCACACAGGAGAGGATTAGATACACAGCTGTGCAGACAGTATCACACAGGAGAGGATTAGATACACGGCTCAGCAGACAGTATCATACAGGATAGGATTAGATACACAACCCTGCAGACAGTATCACCGGTACACACACAGGTACTCACATGCAGTGGGGTGCGCGCACACACACACACAATCACCCCTGATGGGGACCTTGTGCTATACACACACACATACACACACACACACACACACACACACACACAGCAGCGGGGGGCAGAGCGAGGACTTGGGAGAACGGAGGGAGGGGAGTGTCATTGGAGACGGTAACGGCGGGGGGGAGGGGCGGCGTCAGTAGCTGGGGCAGACAAGGGGCTGGGGAGAACGGAGGGATGGGATGTCATCGGAGACAGTAACGAGGGGAGGGGAGGGGAGGCGCCCCGTACTCACACATCCCGGCAGGTGACAGGGGTAAAGTGGAGCAAACAGCAGACGCTGTGAGCTCCACAATAATGGCGCTGAACTCCACCCTCTGCTGTGATCTGGACAGCCATGGGGGCGCGTCCAGGTCACAGCAGACGCTCACTGTAACGTACTTCATGGTGTCGGAGCCCGACTATCAGAGTCTATGCACAGGGGCTGCCATAAAGGAAGGAGTTACTGTCGTTACACACACGGCAAATCCAGCATGGCAGCCCCCAGTGCCTCCAGTAAAATAAGAATTACATAAAAACTAAATAAGCTGCGATTTTCATTTTGTATTAGAAATACTTTATTTCATAATCACTATTTTTAATACAGAAATAAAAAACCACGATACCTTCCCTTTAACAAAAAAAAAAGCCTATAAAAGTTTGGTATCGCCGCAAACGTGCCGACCTGGAATACTAGATAGGCAGGTCAGATTTACTGTACAATTAAAAGGGTTGTCTGGGGCTTTATTTTACTATGTGCCTACAAACTAGCAGAGGTGACTACCTGCCTGTTGTGCTTGGTGCTTCATATACTAGCAATGGACCACTGCTTTGGTTTAGGGCAGTAAAGGGTTAATGCTTACAGTCCTTTTGCTTTCTAGCTGTGATGGCGGTAAAATAAACATTCCTGATTAGGGGGTTAAAGGAAATCTGTCACCAGGTTTTTGCTCCTTCATCTGAGAGCAGCATAATGTAGAGCCAGAGACCCTGATTCCAGCGATGTGTCACTTACTGAGCTTTGCTGTCATTTTAATAAAATCAATGTTTTCTGTTGCAGATCTAGCAGTTATACAGAGCTCATCAATATGCTGGACTACCTGGCAGCAGAACAAGTAGTTCTGTAATGATAATCTGCTGCTGATTAAACAGTGACTTATGAAAACTACACTAAGCAGCTCAGTAAGTGACACATTGCTGGAATCAGGATCTCTGCCCCTACATTACACTGCTCTCAGATTAGGTGGAAAAAACCTGTTGACAGACTCCGTTTAATAGTAAATGTCTAACACATAACTACCCTTCCTAGGTCCTGTAAGGCAGTCATTATGTATCTGAACAATTTAAATGTATTATTATCCATTCACAGATTCTGAATGGAAACTGTAACTATTATCCATACACAGAACAGCTGCAGAACAATACTAAGCACACGGTACAGGTGAATGCTCCTTATAACACTGTCTATCACAGTAGCACAGCGGAGCACACACTTCTGATTATTGCAGCAGGAGCTGTGTGTGCTCTGCTCTGATTTAGTTGTTCCCAAAAATAAACCACGCAATTGCTTCACCAGCAATTTACTAGAAATGCCGCTAGAGGGCGCTCCACAACTGAAGTCTAATATTATGCAGCGTCTCGTTAGTGCAGGGTATAGTCATGGTTGTCCTCTTGAGCTTTCCCAGGGAAACTTCTGGTGTGTCGTGTTGTGATCTAGCTGCAACAATTCCGGAAACAAGTGAGTGGTGCGCGGTGTGTGTATATACTGTGCATGATATGTACTATAGTGTGTGCCTATGTATATATAGTGCGTACATGCTGTTTGATCTGTATGCGATTTGTGTGTATATGCTCTGTATATAGTGTATGTGTACATGCATATGCTGTGTGTGTGATGTCTATATAGTGTGTATATATTGTGTGCGCACACATATGTGTATATAGCGTGTGACATGCATAAGCTGTGTATGTGATGTGTATATAGTGTAGTGTGTGCGCATCTACTGTGTATTTATGTGTGTGTATATGTATATATATATATTATACTGTATATATGTGTGTGGTATGTATTTGCTGGGAGTGTGATGTGTACATATATGTTGTGTGTATTTGTATGTGGTGTGTAGCAGGGTTATTACACTGTATATACTAAGTGCTGCACTGTACTCCCTGTCACATGATGTGTACTATTGATCCATATATGTATAATCTTGTGCTGTATGTTTCCTTCTTACCGCAGCAGTATAGATGTGATTACCTATGAGCAGTGGTGTGCGTGTGGCTCCTGTGCACGTGATGTACCTATAGATCATTGTATAGATTCCCCAGACCTGGCCGTACACATTGGAGAGCAGAGTCTCTTCTAAACAGGGAGCTGGAAGTAACTTTATTAGGACAATCTGCCCTGTGTGTTCAGGATTTATTGCGGTCATTATATGATTTGTATCCTGCCTTTTTCATTGGTTTTCTCCTCTGTTGTCTCTGAGCTAGTGGGTAGAGACTCGCTGCTATGCTGTCTGCCAATAACATGCTACCGTATGTATGGGAGGAGATTGAACGTTCCCCCCCACCATTTCTCATCAGACTGTATACAAGCGATGAATAACTTCCACATTAGATTATCTACCAATCCCCAAAACAGCAGATTCTGGTGATTTATCTGATGTTTGTGGAACAGGGTCTAAGGGGTACTTCACACACAGCGAGATCGCTACTGAGATCGCTGCTTAGTCACGGTTTTTGTGATCTCATTAGCGATCTCGCTGTGTGTGACACTGAGCAGCGATCTGGCCCCTGCTGTGAGATCGCTGCTCGTTACACACAGCCCTGGTTCGTTTTTTTATTGTTGCTCTCCCGCTGATAAGCACACATCGCTGTGTGTGACAGCGAGAGAGCAACAATCCTGAATGTGCAGGGAGCAGGAGCCGGCGTGTGACCGCCTGCGGTAAGCTGTAACCAAGGTAAACATCGGGTAACCAAGGTGGTTACCCGATATTTACCTTCGTTACCAGCCTCCGCAGCTCTCACGCTGCCAGTCCCGGCTCCTGCTCCCTGCACAGCTAAGCTAAGCGGTGTGCGCTGGTAACTAAGGTAAACATCGGGTAACCATACCCGATGTTTACCTTAGTTACCAGTGTCCACAGCTTCCAGACGCCGGCTCCGTGCAAGCGCACCATCGCTTGCACATCACTGCTGGCTGGGGGCTGGTCACTGGTCGCTGGTGAGATCTGCCTGTTTGACAGCTCACCAGCGACCATGTAGCGATGCAGCAGCGATCCTGACCAGGTCAGATTGCTGGTCGGATCGCTGCTGCATCGCTAAAGTGTGAAGGTACCCTAACACTACTAGTTGGATAATTGCAGCCTCCATAAATCATCACATAAAGATGTCAGATTACCAAATATATACAGGAAGATTAGATTCCAGTATATGTGGGGATGATGGCTTCACATTATCAGAAGACCTCTCTGCAGACAGCGCAGTGCATGGGCTGGAGCTAATTTAGGCCAATGTATTGGTGCCTCATTTGCTAGATACTATTATATATGGATATATTGAATTTCTGTTTTCTCCCCAGTTGTGATCTCATTTCTGGCAGCAATTTCGTCACCATGGCTGAATATTCTCATGTGAAGTCCACCAAGCTGGTGCTGAAGGGAATGAAGGATAAAAGGTAAGACGTTGTGGAAGTTAAATGCGGTAGATTTCTTTTAATGATATATAGACAAACTACGTTAAAAACCAGATATATTAGTATGAGCTCTCCTATGACCCCCAAGTGAGGGTGGAACAACAAAGTGATTTGTAAGACCCTGGTCACGCAACCAGGTCACAATTCTGTGGCCTCTGGACTGGAGCCCGGTGCACCACTTCCTACCAGCTGACATCCGTGGCTCATCTGTTGATTGGCCGGCCTGCCGAGCTGTTGCAGAGTGACGCACACATGATGTTGCACCAGGCTGACTAATCAAAAGAAGAGCCACGGATGCCAGGAGGACAGAAGCGGTTCACAGGGCTCCAGTCCAGCGGCCACAGAATGTCGGCCAGGTCATTGGATCCGGGTTCTGCAAATTCATACACTCATCTCTAGTGCCGGCAACAACTAATCTCTTCCATAACAGCTGCAGTTAAAGTAAGAATGATGACAAATGCAAAGATTGTGCAGATAATTGCACAGCGAAGCTCCTCCTACAAATGAGAAATGGCAGGAATTTTTCTTTCCTTTACCTGTTTGAAACTTTAGAAGTCAATGCTTCTTTCCGGGTCTCATAGAGATAGAAAGAACCATTCTCCCTCTATGCCAGGGCTGCTCCTTTATGGTTAGGTTTACCGTGAAGCGCAGCGCCAGCTTCCCTGCACTGTATACACTGGATGTGTGTATGACTGTGCACTGCGTGTTCTGCTTCTGTGTATTTGTATATTTTCTATACAACTCTAACTTATGCTATGGCAGGCATTAGATCTCAAATTATGACTTCTCTTTGTCAGAAGAATTTCTGCCCCCAAACTATACATATGTGCATGTAGCTCTTGCAAAGACAAGTCATGTAATACCTGTACCTGCTAGTTCTTCCGATACTGAGAAATCAGGGATTGCACTTTGTAAGTCTCCGCTTTTTTCAGTTCTAATCCCCGTCCAGTGCTGCCGCCTCCTGGAGGACTGACCGTCTATGCTGTGTGACGTCTGGCAAAGGAGCGGTCAGTCATGTAGGAGGAGGCTGCGCAGGGCGGGAGAGATGGAGCCGTACAGACAGGGGATTCCACATGCCAAAAAAGCGAATGTACATATCAATTGAAACACTGATTTCTCAGTACCTGGGAAATGAACTGTCTGGCTGGATGTGTCTTTACCACAGCTACATTTGCATATAAGAGTTTTAGGGGTTCAGATTCTGCTGACAGATTCCCTTGTCATAGTCATGACCCACAGACAGCAGCAATCCGTGCCCAGTTTCATGATTGGGTATGTCCTCTTTGTGCATTGGGAGACATCGGTCTATGTACTGGAGCGAGGAGACGCAGGTAGCACTGGACTAGTCAGGTTTATAGTCCCCAGACAGCTCTTCACACTTTGTTTTCTGTGATACGCTGCGATGTGACGTACCTGATCGCATTCGCACAGCCAGGGTCTGATTCTTGTCACCTGTGGATCTGGCAGTATGAATCTAGTGAAAGGTTCCCTTTAACAACAAAAACATGGAGCTTTTTGTGTAAATGGCCCACTCATGATATGGTATGGTGGGACCCCACTGATGGCACAGAGGGAAGGAGGATTTTATATCCTGCAATGTTATTAGAATGCCAGGAACTTGTATATTAGGTTATCACTGTATATAAATATATTAGAGGGCATCAGTCATGACATTATACAGCTCCATTGTAGCTTTCCAAACCATTTCTTTTTGGCACTAGATAGTGAAAAATAAACCTCTGTAATGAGCTGAGCACAGTGAACGAAAATGTACCCGATGGATTACAGCCGAGGTTTCTTGGGTAATTTCTAAGTTACTTCTCCTGCTCTTAGCCTTGACAATGGCATGTTTGCCAGGGTGAATCCGAGCGAATAACAACCAGCTGCTGGCTTAGTGGCCACAACCCAAGTGACAAGTTCCTTTTACTATACAGTGTGTCCACCCATGTCTTGTCCACCGCCATTAACTTGAGAACGGCAGCAGCTATAGGCATAGAAGTGGTGTCTAGGTATAGTAAAGTAGCCATGCGCTACACAATGAAACCACCTATAGCACCACCTGGTGGAAAACAACGGAGTTAGCATTTTTATCTTGAAAATGGAATGAGATAGAGGAAAAAAAAAGTGAATTAAAAAATTGTAGGGCATCATCAATTCAATACAAATCGACATCTTGCATACAAAAATGCTATGATATGAAACCAATGACCCCCCCCCCCCCTCCCCAAAACATTGAATGCTGGTCCCGCATATGGCGCTCATTTAACTTTGATGCTCAAAGTGGCCACCATAAGCTGCAATGCACATCTGGACTCTGGACAGCATACTGTATCTTGCTGCACGTTGTGCAATATGGTAGGTGACACGTTTGCACAAGCATCAGTGATACGTCATCGTAGGTCCTGCAGTGTTGGTGGAGGGGGTCGCATACACCTGCTGTTTGATGTGACCTCGAAGAAAGAAGTCCAATGGGGTCAGGTCAGGTGAGCGTGGAGGCCACTCCACACAGCCACCATACCCAATGACTTGTAGGAAGGTCTCCATGAAGTATCGCTTCACGTCCGCAGCCTTGTGAGTTTTGCACATTCTAATCATAGCATTTCTGTATGAAAGGTGTCGATTCGTATTGAATTGATGATGCCCTACAATTTTGTAATTCACTTTTTTTCTCTATCTCATTCCGTTTTCGAGAAAAAAATGCTAACTCCGTTGTTTTCCACCAGGTGACACTATAGGAGGTTTCATTGCGTAGTGCATGGATACTTTACTATACCTAGACACCACTTCTATGCCTATAGCTGCCGCAGTTCTCAAGTTAATGGCGATGGACAGGATATGGGTGGACACACTGAATAAGTACCACTTATCCAAAGTAACCAATCTGCTACCGCTATAGAAAGCAAGATGTCATCTGTCTCTTACCAGCTAGACATGGCGGTGACCGGGGATTTCAGTCTCATCTTTATGGTCACTGATCTTACTATCTCCACACATGTATACACACGCTGGGTAATGTGGGCGTCCTGTACTGCAGTAATGGTGCAGCCATATTAACCTGTTCCAGAGAGCTGCACAGACTGATAGTAAACTCATCATTTCTTTTCAGCAAGAAAAAGAATAAAAGTGGTAAAAGGAAAAGAGATGAATGTAAAGATGACGCCCCGGATATTGTCGGTAAGTGAAGTGATGACCATTACTGAATTTACTCATAGTCCATATCAAGAGAGGGTCGGTGATATCTCCGTATAAGAGAGCAGGTAACATCTCCCCTCTCCTCTCCACATCATCTGCTGGAGTGGACGGAGCCTGCAAAACATTGTATTTACTGGTGGCAGCATGTAATGTAGACCACTGAAGGTGCCACGTAGTGCACATTATCTCGTCTTTAATGTAGCAGCAACTTGCATTATGGCCATAAACACATACAAATGCAACTCTGTGTGTTCATCTGAGCTGCAAAGTCAGAAAGTGCCTGTGGCTGTCCAGTCTTCATCAGAAAGAGTGCTGCCTTTAAGAAGCTCCGGATAATTACCAAGATATGTAGTATATGGTTTATCAGTGTGGAAGTCTGCAAAAACCTGAAATATTATATCCCACAATGCAACAGACAAAGTAGGAAACATCAGATGATCCAGTAGAGAGACCTTACATCATTGACCCTCGCGTTGAAACGGCTAATTTTAGCTTTCCATACATGGGTCTAGATGACAGCCATGGAAGGTGTGCTTATACTTATCCTACCTATATTTGGCAAATTACTTGTATTTTTAAAATATGAAACTACATTGGTTTCTTCCGTCTCCTAATGGCAGCACAAGTCCATCTTCCACCCATACTGGGGGCGTCTTGTAACACTGTGCAAGGAGACAGCGATTCTTGTTTGGATTGGAGCTAGTGCAATATAGTGTAATGTGATTGGGCAGCACCTCCTCCCATACTGATGAGTAATACACAGCACATGTTGGGTGCGGGTGTATGGAGCAGGCGGAGTAGCTGAGCCCGCTCCATACCTGGCCAATGCAGAATGACTTATACAGCTGACATAAGTCTGTAACGTGAGCAACCAGAGCTAGCTATGATCACTGCTTACTCAATGAAATGGGTTGTGCCACTTTAGGCATCCATGGCCTCCTCCCATGAGGCAATCAGAGGGTGCGTTGCTGAAGGACACCCCATCTTTGTACTCCTGCGCTGCCCAACCAAAGACGGGGCTTCATAAAAGGTCTATTAGATTACATGGCTATGTACTGCAATACAGTATAAATGCTATATATAGAATGGGAACCCATCACCAGGTTTTTGCTCCCCCATCCGAGATCAGCATAATGTAGAGACTGAGACCCTGATTCCAGTGATGTGTCACTTACTGAGCTTTTTGCTGTCATTTTGATGAATCCATGTTTTCTCTGCTGCAGATCTAGCAGTTAGTTATACAGAGATCATGAATATGCTGGACTACCTGGCAGAATGACCAAGTAGTCCTCTAATGATCTACTGCTGATTAAACAGTAATTTTATCACAACTACACTAAGCAGCCTGGCAAGTGACACACCCCTGGAATCAAGATGTCTGCCCCTACATTATGCTGCTGTCAGATTAGGTGGCAAAAACCTGGTGACAGATTCCCTTTAAATGATCAGTGTTTCAAGTCTCCTGTGGGGACTGAATAGAAGTTTGATTTTATTTTTTATTTGTTTCACCTCTCTTTTCAACCTTTAAAAATAATGTATCCAATCTATAAAAAATATAAACAATAAATGAGTGAAGCAAAAGGGGGAAAAAAAGTATGGAACCAAAAAAATGTAAAAAATGTACTTTGTTGTGGGTTGTTTTTTTTTTTTTTTTTTAGTTGCCACACTATACCCAAAAAAATTAAATAAAAAGCTTTGAAAATGTAAGTTGTTCAAAATTATATCAATAAAATCATTAGCTTGCCTTACAAAAAAAAATTATTTTATATAGGGGGGTGTTTAACCACTTTAATTAGAAATAAAACATTAGTAACAATACAAATTTGATGATCCAGCTGACCTGGAGAAACTTTTTTACCGTACAATGAATGACGTAAAATCCAAAAAATAATCACTGGTGGAATTGTAGTTTGTTTTGCCATTTAATTAACACTTTGAATTTACCCATTGTCCAAAACATGATATTGTAAAATGGCTTGTGTCATTCAAAATTACATCTCATCCCACAAAAAACAAGGCCTCATATGGATGTGTAAACAAAACTAAAACATGATGACTCTTGAAACAAAAAACAAAAAATTTGGTTGGGCAAGAAGCGGTTAAAAAAATGTTGTTCTGCTTATTGGATGTTGGTTTTATTTATGCAGTGATATTTTACATTGTAATTCTGCTTATTTTAGGAAATTGGTGGGCGGTGAAATCCTTGGGTGACATTACAGGGACGGTAGCGATAGAAATGGACAAAGGCGCTTACATCCATGCTCTGGACACTGGACTGTTCACCATTGGAGCCCCCCACAAGGGTGAGCACGGAGCAGAATACTTTACCTAGGAGCAATCTTCACTGGACGTGTGCGCTCTGTTATGTACAAAATATGTATTTGTCATATTCTAACCAATGGCAAAAGAAATGACAGGTGTTTTCTTTTAGGACAATCCTTTTTATAGCCAAATGGACAGCGAAAATTCCTTCCATACAGTCATTTAGAAGGGCAAATGGCCCTCATACAGAGTGTGCTGCCGCCCCCCATTTACCAGTTTTAGCGTACGCTCACACGAGCGTATGAATCAGACTAGTGCAATGCAAGAAAGTCTCTCATTGCCCTCGGACCAATGTTCGGAGAGCACTGGAGAGCAGTGGGTCAGCTTTTTTCTTAGGCTAGTTACACACTTGCGTTTTTTTCCTTCAGTCGCAATCCGCCGTTTTGGAAAAATCTGTTCACGGATTCCGCTGCTTCCCATTAGACTTGTATTGACGACGCATTGCGACTGATGGTCCTGCGTTGCATCCGCCGCCCGATGCTGCGTTGCATCCGCCGGACGGAAAGAACGCAGCATGTAGCGTTTTTCTGCGCTTCTCTGAGCGTAAAAAAAATTGCAATGTGCTGGATTCTCTCGGCGTCCGTCATTTTTATAATGGAAGACTATGGTGGCGGAATCCGTCATTTGACAGATTCCTGTGACGGATCCGTTTTTACACAACTGCGCATGCTCAGTTGAGTAATTGTTGAAAAAAAAAAGCTACAACGGATTCCGTAGTTTTGCAGTATCCGTCGCATCAGTTGTGCCACTATATGCAACGCATCCGTTACATCCGTCACATAACGCAATGCGACGGACGACGCACAACGCAAGTGTGAAAGTAGCCTAATCCAGATTCTGGATGAGAGAAAAGTTGCAACATGCTGTGATTTGCTGCCAATATCGTCCGAGACTCACAAATACAAGTTAATGGGTGTGAGAAAAAAAAACGGACACCACACGGATGGCACATAGAGGATCCTAGTGACGTCCGTTTTTATGGATACATTACTATCATGTAGAACACTGTAAATGGTCATGTAAGGCTTTGTTCGCACGCTGCGTTTTTTGCTGCGTTTTTGAGCCCTTTTAGTGAAAAGATTTGACTTAACGCATTGGGAAAAAACTCGGTAAAAAAACACAGTAAAATGTGGCTAAAACGCATGCTGAGGGAGCGTTTTTTTTGGGACCAAAAATGTGCATCTTTGTGGTCACCACAAACATGCAGTGTGCGTACATAGACTAAATGACTAGCTGCTGAGAAAAAAACGGATTGCACACTGAGCGCACACTGACAACACATGGATGACAAGTGAGAAACAATTGTCCTACTCTCCTGGATGAGAGTGGGACTGCTTTTTCATACGTTCGTGTGAGTCCAGCCTGAAGCAGGATGCACTTGTAGACTCGCTCACCTGCTGCTGCCCCAGTGGCCATCTACAATTGTAAAAAGAAGTCGTCTTGATGTAAAAACTCCTTTTCGACACATGACGTACATATAAAGCACATGTCTGGTTGGAGTTTATGGAATGTGTTCAGGAGCA
Source organism: Anomaloglossus baeobatrachus (assembly GCF_048569485.1). Taxonomy (NCBI): domain Eukaryota; kingdom Metazoa; phylum Chordata; class Amphibia; order Anura; family Aromobatidae; genus Anomaloglossus; species Anomaloglossus baeobatrachus. Next base: position 143,186,065 of record NC_134353.1, on the reverse strand, counting down.
GAGCCTGTACAGTATACAATGGCTGTGTAATACAGTGATCATCTGCCTGCAGCTGCAGTGATCGGAGATATTTCAGATCCCGGCAGCTTAGTCCATTAGATACAGCCAGTGTTCATCTCATTGACTACCCCCTTTCAGCAAAATGATGGCAGAAAGCCTAGGGATGGTTATAGCAGTCAGGGGCCCAATGAATGCCACCCTGTTTCCCATAGTAGTACTATCACAGACAGGGCTTAATGGGGTTTTCTGCTTTCAAGACTAGCTGTGTACCCAACTGCAGTGTCTTGTAAAAGAGACAGTGCTTTACTCCCCCTCCCCTAGTCCAGCACCAAGTCTCCACAGCTGATCCCGCTATCTTGTTGCTGCCTGGTTTGCATATTGTGTACATATTCCCCATCAGTTAATGGACTTTCCAGATAGATCTGTAACATTATATTATTATATTCTATGTGTATATATTAGGGAGCTGCATAAACAGCAGTCTTCTAATATACTTGTATTATCCGGATCATCTACAAGCAGTAATAAGGCAGTATTCTGTGTACAGACCACAGACACGTCACTGTAAACCAGCCGGTGTCGGGGACTCTGTCGGGAAAGTGATGAACGGCTTCCATCTCTTTCTTGTTATCACTTCTACATTATACAGTCATTATCTCTGAACTTAACAAACGTTAATATCTTCCCTTCCAGAAGACGAAGGTCCGGCTCCCCCGGAGCAGTTCACGGCTATTAAGCTATCAGACTCAAGGTAATAACCATTTATAATGATGGGATCGTATTGCATTGTATACAAGATGTTATTGAGGCGCATTTCATGTATTTACTGATCGTAACATCTCATTCTTTTGAAGGATTGCGCTGAAGTCTGGATATGGGAAGTACTTGGGAATAAACTCAGACGGCCTGGTAATGGGGCGCTCAGACGCGATTGGCGCTCGGGAGCAGTGGGAGCCCGTGTTTCAAGATGTAAGTTGTGGTTTCTGCTTTCTCTCTGCAGTACTTATTATCTATAAAGTACATCTTCCAGCCATGTAGTTATCAGGTCCAAAGCTCTGTGCTGATCCATATCATATGTGTCCTCTGATGATAGGCCTAACGAGGACCTCGGGGTCTTCATGTTACAAGGCTATTACAGGAAATCACTAAAAGGACAATACAGAAGAGTGGCCAAGTATTGTACCAGCAAGAAAACAACACTGAAAAATTAAAAAATATTTAATCATGCCATTTATCACCATTATTGAAAAGAGACATTTCTCTGACGCCTCATTGGGGGACACAGGACCATGGGTGTTATGCTGCCTATCCATAGGAGGACACTAAGTAGATGCAAAAGCATAGCTCCTCCTCTGCAGTATACACCCCCTGGCCAGGCCAGGAAGCCTCAGTTTTAGCTTAGTGTCTGTAGGAGGCACTTTCTTTCAAGGTTTGTTATTTTTTGAGGGCGACGGTTTCCTTTTGGGACCGATCTCCCACTACCATCAACGGGAGGGAACGCCTCCACGTACCCCCTCCTGCGACGCTGGATCCTGGGCTGGACGACGGGTTCCACAGACACCGATTTTTCCAAAGCCCAGGGTAGAGGCCTATGCCCCTAAAGCCCAATTCCTCAGCCCCTCTCTGCAGGCTCTGAGTTGAATATGGCACCAATTTCTCAGCCCCTCTTTGCAGGCTTTGAGTTGAATATGGTACCGTCGTGACTGGACACAGCAAGCTGAATCTGCTATTTTCACTGCCTGTAAAGCAGTGTTTAAGGTGAGATTCCCCCCTGACTGGTTTCCCAGACAAAGGGAGAAAAGACGCTGCAGGGAAGGCCCCAGGACATCTACAGTATTTATTATGAGAAAGTCCCTTGCTGAGTGAAAGGAGGAGAGAAGGATCCTGAACACACAGGGTTAACTTTTCTCTAGCTTGCTGGCTGGAGGAGGGGGAAGTCACTCCTGTTTGCAGAGAATCTGCACAGATAATTTCCTGGTGGCAGGGGGAGTGCACAGAGCTCAGGGACTTATGCTGTTTATTTGCTCTAGCAGAAAAGCCGGCTGGTAACCACCAGTGACAAGCTGTGTGCTGACTGGAGGGAGGAAAACTATCAGAAGCTCCCTTCCCGCCGTTTTTTACTACCCACAGCGGGGGGGGGGGGCACACTGACTTCATCTCCGCGCTCTTTTAGCACTAAGCCCCGCCCCCCTCAGGAATGCGTGCGAAGATCTCCATAGAGCTTCATCCTTCCTGAGGATAGGGCCATCGGCTGATTCTGGGATTCTGGTGAGGTGCTTGCTTCACTTGCAGCTCTGCTGAGCATTGCTCCCCCTCCTGGCATACTCCTATTAGGAACATGCAGAATTCTAAGGGCACTAAGAGTGCTAAAGCCCACATAGTCTATTATTCAGCCTGCACTGCCTGCCACGCTGAGTTACCACGTAAACACACCTCTTCTCTCTGTGAGTCCTGTGTCCCTATAGCTCCCCAAGACCCCCCTGCTACCACCGCCGCAACCGTCAGCCCAGAGCCTAGGGCTCCCAGCCCACCGGAATGGGCCAGTTTCTGTCCCAATCCATGGAAAAACTGTCACAGAACCTGGTGCTGGCTATGCAATGTCGTCCTCCACACCCTTCTGGGTCCCTGGACGGAACGCAGCCTGAGGATACCCCTATGGAGGATCCTTTTGAGGTAATCCGGGCACATGCTTCACCGGTTGCAGGGATCAGGAAAAGATCACACGGCCGGGTATCTCCAGCGGGCTCTCCCTCGGGATCACACAGGGCAGGCTCTCGCACACGCTCCACGACTTCTGAAGAGATGGAGGAGGGAGAATGCTGTTTGTACCAGGATGATTCCTTGGTTTCACCCTCCCAAGATGATCAAACTGCAATAGACTCCCTTATAGCAGCAATCAACCAAGCTCTGCATGTGGAGGATCCCCCATCCACTACCACTGACCATGTGGTCTCCTTTAAGAGGGCAAGGAAACCCCAAAAGGTTTTCGCTGATCACCCAGAGTTTCAGGATATCCTCACAAAGCAAAGGGAGAAGCCTGACAGGCGCTTCGGTAACCGTAAACTCATGGAGTCCCGGTACCCTTTTGCCCCACCTGCCCCTAAGGGCTGGGTCGACCCCCCCCCGGTCTCCCGCCTTGCCACAAAAACGCTCCTGTCGTTACCCGATGGTTCCTCCATCAAGATCCCCCCGACAGACAGACAAGTGGAGCACCTCGCCCGCTCTGTCTTTGAGGCTGCGGGTTCCTCCCTCTCGCCCTCCTTTGCCTCTGTGTGGGTCGCAAAGGCGATCTCGGTCTGGGCAGAATCCCTTAACACTTCGCTTGAGGAATCCCAGTTCCCTCATTCCGTCACAGAGGTAACAGCTCAAATTGCCGCTGCGGCGGAGTACCTCATGCAGGCCTCCATTGATGCTGCTACCCTCGCAGCTTTTGCCGCCTCAAATACCATAGCCATCCGTAGAGCTCTCTGGCTCCGACAATGGCGAGCGGACTCTGCTTCTAAGAAGTCTCTCACAGGCCTTCCCTTTTTTCCAGACCGATTGTTTGGCGAACGTCTGGAAAAGCTCATTTCTGACGCCAGCTGAAGCCCAGGACGACCTTCACCAGGCGTCCACAGTCCTCGTTCCGCTCCTTTCGGAACTCATTTGGTTGGTCGACATCCCGCTCTGCCCCGCCACTAGCCGCGGACTACGCAGGGACCGACCTTCTCAACTCTCCCCGAAACCCACTTCGTCATGGCAGCCTAGACCGAAACAGTCCAGGACTAGGGAGACTCGTCCACGATGTTTACCTCCCTCATGACTCCTTTGGCGCCCCCGGAAGACACACTCATTGTAGCAGGGTCGACTGCGGCTCTTTTCAACACATCTGGGCTGCCGCCTCAGACGACAAATGGGTGCAAGACCTTGTGTCTTCCGGTTACCACATAGAATTTCGGACCAGACCCCCGAGTCGGTTCCTTCTCTCAAACCCCCCAAAGACTCGAAAACGACGCGAGGCCTTTTTCTCAGCAATCCACTCGCTCCAAACAGCAGGAGTGATAATACCCGTCCCGGACGACGAGAAGTTCAGGGGTTTTTTATTCCAACCTCTTTGTGGTCCCCAAAAAGGATGGGGTCAGTTCGACCCATCCTGGACCTCAAACACCTGAACAAACATGTGCACGTACGGAGATTCAGAATGGAGTCCCTAAGGTCCATTATTGCATCCATGGTCGAAGGAGAATTCCTCGCCTCCATAGATATCAAAGACGCGTACCTGCACATACCCATCGCTCCAAATCACCAAAAGTTCCTCCGCTTCGCAGTTCAGGACTCCCATTTTCAATTCGTAGCCCTACCCTTCGGCCTTGCCACCGCACCAAGGGTCTTCACCAAAGTCATGGCGGCCGCCATTAGCGTCCTTCACGCCAGGGGAGTAGTCGTTCTCCCTTACTTGTACGACTTCCTCATCAAGGCCCCTCCTTACGCGACTGCTCAACCAGCGTACAGATCACCTTAGACACCCTATCCCGCTTAGGGTGGCTACTGATTCTAGACAAATCATCCCCGGTCCCAGCACGATCCATCACCTTCCTGGGCATGTCCCTGGACCTCCGTCGGGGCTTGATCTATCTCCCTCAGGACAAGGCGATCGCTCTTCGACAAGCGGTACGCTGCCTTCTACGTCCTCCGTCTCGCTCCATTCGATTCAGCATGAAGGTGCTCGGCAGGATGGTGGCGGCTATGGAGGCAGTACCTTTTGCTCGACTGCACCTCCGCCCACTGCAGCTAGTCCTTCTTCTAGCTGCCTGGAACAAGAGCCCCTTCTCCCTGGACAAACATTTTCACCTGATGCCTTAAGTCAGGTATGCACTCCGCTGGTGACTTCGGTCCTCATCCCTATCGAAGGGGAGATCTTTTCTCCCAGTAAACTAGCTGGTCCTGACCACGGACACCAGCCTCCTAGGCTGGGGAGCAGTGTACCGGCACCACACTGCTCAAGGACGTTGGACGTCCCAGGAGTCTTCCCTACCCATAAACATCCTGGAAATCCGCGCAATCTTCCTCGTGCTCAGGGCGTTCTGCCCTCTGCTAGTGGGTTGTCAGATTCGAGTCCAATCGGACAATGCGACAGCTGTAGCCCATATCAATCGGCAGGGTGGCACCCGCAGCAAAGCGGCTTATCTCGAGGCCCACAAGATCCTCAGCTGGGCCGAGTCAACTGGGTCAGTGATATCAGCGGTACACATACCGGGGGTAGAGAACTGGGCAGCAGACTTTCTAAGTCGCCAAGGCCTGGCCGCCGGAGAATGGTCTCTCCACCCAGAAGTGTTTCTACACATCTGCACTCGCAGGGGCACACCAGACGTGGATCTAATGGCCTCAAGGTTGAACGCAAAGGTACCTGCGTTCATAGCCAGGTTACGCGACCCGCATGCCATCGGCGCGGATGCTCTAGTCTGCTCCTGGCACCACTCCCGCCTGCCTTACATACCGTATTTTTCGGACCATAAGACGCACTTTTTTCCTCCAAATTTGGGAGGAAAGTGTGGGGTGCGTCTTATGGTCTGAAGCTGCGGGGTAGGGAGCTGTGGGGAGTCAGCGCTATGCAGTGGGATCACAGGAGGCAGGGAGGGTCGCTGCTGCAGGATGCCGGCTGCTGGAGAAACCACGTGTGCCCGCTGCTTAAAGTCAGTGAATATTCATTAGCTGCTCCCCGCTCACCTCTCTCTGCAGTCAGCGGGGAGCTAATGAATACTTGTTTAATGTAAACAGCGGTCACACGTGGGAGCTCCAGACGCCGGCTTCCTGCAGCGGCTGGGGAGACTGTGTGTCCGCTGTGTAGGAGGCAGGAGCAGGGTGCCGCTGCAGTCATGTATGGCCCGGGGGGAAGTGCACATCACTGCAGTGTCCCGGCCAGAGCACGGCATACCTTCACAGCACAGCCGCAGTCTCTGTGCTGAGGGCTCAAATTACTTTCACTTTGCTCCTGCTGCCTTTACACTAGAAACAGTCTCCCGTAGCTGACAAGGACCTACAGTGATGTAATGCAGAGGGGTGGGCCAGGGCAGCACAGAACAGCACAGTGCCCGCCTCTTCATTACATCACTGCAGGTCCTCTTCAGATATGGCAGACTTTGTTTGTAATGCCAGGACCAAACTGAAGCATGGTGAGCAGCACATCAGTAAAAGTAAGGCAATAAATAATATATAAAGGCATTACTGTACACCTGGATGGGGTTGGATTATATATATATATATATATATATATATATATATATATATATATATATATATATATATATATATATATATATATATATATATATATATATATATATATATATATATATATATTATATGTATGTGTATATCTTTACACACGCATACACACACACACTATATAACTATATACACACAGACACACACACATTATATACACACAGACACACACACACTATAACTATACACACACACACACACACACACACACACACACACACTCCAGATTGGAGGATCACACACATAATGATGGGGAACATACATATTCCACGATGGGGGCCATATATACAAGGTACCGAGAAAGGAGGATATGAGGACAGAATTTGGGGATATTATTACCTCAGTAACACTGTCAGCAGTAAAATAACAGTGTGTCATGACCACATTCTTTTACTTTAATTTTATTTTTTTATATTTTTTCCTCCTCTAAAACAAGGGTGCGTCTTATAGTCCGGTGCGTCTTATAGTCCGAAAAATACGGTATTTCCACCTCTACCCCTGCTGCCACGGGTAATCAGGAAGATCAAGGCAGAGGGAGTCCCGGTGATACTGATAGCACCGGACTGGCCCAGGCGCTCCTGGTACGCTGAATTAGTACAAATGCTCGCAAACGTACCGTGGCGCCTTCCAGACATCCCAGTCTTGCTGACCCAAGGGCCCATTTGCCATCAGAACTCCAGAGCCCTGAAGCTGACGGCATGGCCATTGAGACCTGGGTATTAACAAGAGCGGGATTCTCCCCCACGGTTATTTCCACCATGATCAGCGCCCGAAAGCCTGCTTCATCCCACATTTACCACCGTACGTGGAAAATCTTCCTTTCATGGTGCAGAGAAACTAACGTCCAGCCTATTCCTCTGGCCAAACCTAGAATTCTCGACTTTCTGCAGTCTGGCTTGCAAGCGGGGTTGGCTCTCAGTTCCCTTTAAAGGGCAGGTCTCAGCGCTCTCAATCTTCCACCAATGCCGCCTGGCTCAAAAACCGCAAGTCAAGACCTTCCTCCAGGGCGTTTCCCATCTAGTTCCCCCGTACAAACGGCCACTGGACCCATGGGACCTCAATCTCGTTCTGGACGGTCTCCAGAGGTCTCCCTTTGAACCTCTCAAGGAATCCTCCCTTGCTCTTCTGTCCTGGAAGGTAACATTCCTGGTGGCAATTACGTCCATCAGACGGGTTTCGGTGCTGGCAGCACTCTCTTGCCGCAAGCCTTTTCTGATCTTTCACCAGGACAAGGTGGTTCTGCGCCCCCTTCCGGATTTTCTTCCAAAGGATCCTACCCCGTTTCATTTGAACGAGGACATTGTTCTGCCTTCCTTTCGTCCACACCCAGTTCATAGGGTGGAAAGGTCTCTGCATTCGTTAGACCTCGTCAGAGCTCTCAGATATTACATATCCAGGACAGCCCCCTTTAGGAAAACGGACTCTTTGTTCGTCATTCCTGAGGGGCCTAAGAAGGGACAGGCAGCTTCAAAGGCAACTCTGGCTCGCTGGATTCGCTCTGCGATCCAGGAAGTCTAACGCTTGCAACTCAAGCCCATTCCTAGTGGGCTGCGGGCTCATTCCACACGAGCAGTTGGCGCTTCGTGGCCATTTGGCATCAGGCTTCAGTGGAACAGGTGTGTAAGGCTGCGACCTGCTCTAGCCTACATACGATTTCAAAGCATTACAGAGTCCATACCCAGTTTTCAGCTGAGGCAAATCTGGGTAGGAAAATTCTGCAAACGGCAGTAGAGCACCTCTCTCAGTAGGTGCTCCAGGCTGTCTGGAACTGGTTCCTAGTCCTTGGGTTGCGTTATCTTGTTTTTTTTTTTACTTTTCCCACCCATGGACTGCTTTAGGACGTCCCATGGTCCTGTGTCCCCCAATGAGGCGTCAGAGAAAAACAGATTTTTGTGTACTCACCGTAAAATCGTTTTCTCTTAGCCATCATTGGGGGACACAGCACCCACCCTGTTGCCCTGTTGCGCCTTGGTTCTCTCAGTACCTTATTTGGTTATGACTCTTCTTTTCTCTTGTTCCTCTGAGAAGTTTTTACTGTTTTTTTTTTCTCCTACTGCTTGTGTACTAAAACTGAGGCTGCCTGGCCCAGCCAGGGGGTGTATACTGCAGAGGAGGAGCTATGCTTTTGCATCTACTTAGTGTCCTCCTATGGATAGGCAGCATAACACCCATGGTCCTGTGTCTCTCAATGATGGCTAAGAGAAAACGATTTTACGGTAAATACACAAAAATCCGTTTGTTTTTTTTTCAGGTTTTTCCGTGCATACGGTTCAAAAAGCTGTAAAAACTTCTCTTTTCAATATCCATTAAATTTAGCATCTTTTTTCATGATGTTTATAGTCTAATTTTTTTATGTCATTTTCATACTTTTATTTTTCCTGATATAAATATTTTCATTTATTTTTTAATGACAACAAAGAACCAGTGAAATACATTTTAATAATAATATAATAATATATTTATTCACTTATATAGCGCTATTAATTCCACAACACTTTACATACATTGGCAACACTGTCCCCATTGGCTCACAAACTAAATTCCCTATCTGTATGTTTTTGGAGTGTGGGAGGAAACCCACGCAAACACGGGCAGAACATACAAACTCCGTGCAGATGGTGTCCCTAGTGGGACTAGAACCCAGGACCCCAGCGCTGCAAGGCTGCAGTGCTAACCACTGAGCCACCGTGCCGCCCACCCAAAAATTTCAAAATTTGTTTCCTTTTACATAACAATTATTTTATATATCGGACATGTTTTTATAGGTTTTATATTTTTTTCTTCCCTTGTATTTATTTTTCATTTATTTCACATTTTGTAACTACCCCCCCATAAAGTTGTAAAAAACTTCCAACATCCTAAATACAATTTATTTATTTATTTATTCTCTTTAAATCTGATGTTACTTGTATATATTATATATATATATTAGTCCCAGTGCAAAATTCAGTCACCTGGCTGCATAGCAAAGCTGATGAGGTCCCTTAACCCCTTCACTGCCTCTGACATACATGTACTGTAAGGTAGTGTCCCTTCCTTTTGATCCTGGCTCGCACACCGAGCCCGCATCATTCCCCACACATAAAGGCTGATTTAATTAACCATCGTCTGCCTCTAATCAGCATGCAGACCGACGATCCAGCTGCAGCATTTAACATGCACCAGTGGGGAGTGCATCATTCCTCCTGCCCATCGCTGCATCTGAGACGTGATTGAGAAGCACAGATGGATTATCAGGACAGCCGGGGGTCTGCTGGTGACCCCTGTATCTCTCATTACGATACTCCTCTGAATGCTGGCCACACGATATATAAAAAACAAAACACAAAAGTTCAAATCCCACCCCCACCCCCTTTTTTTGAACCATTAAAAAGAAAATTATTTTTAAAAAATACACATTTCCACTGCATTTGTAAACGTCCGATCTATAAAAATATTAAATTAATCCGATTGGTAAATGACATAATGAGAAAAAGAATCAAAACGCCAGACTTTTGTTTATATGACTGCCGCAATACTGCTATAAAACGCATTAAGAGGTAATCTATCCCAAAATGGTAGGAATAAAAACGTAAGCTCAGGGCACAAAAAATAAGCCCTCACCCAGCTGCAGATCCCGGAAAAAGTCTTGGAAAATGGCAACAAAAGCCAAAAAAAATTTCTTACAAAATTTTGAATTTTTTTTCACTACTTAAACAGAAAAAACAATACATGTTTGGTATCTGTGTACTCTGATTAAGGGAATCATAATGCCTTGTCGGTTTCACCATATGGCGAACATGGTAAATAAAAAAGCCAAATGTTTGTGGAATTGCACTTTTTTTTTTTTTGCAATTTTAACGCACTTGGAATTTTTTTCCTGCTTTCCAGTGCATCACATGATCAAGAGAATGGAGTCATTTTTTTATTTATTTATTTATTTTTAAATCAAATAATTTTTTTTATTATCATTTTTGTTTAACAAAAGAAGTGAATGGAGTCATTTAAAAGTACAACTCATCCCAGAACAAAAAAGCTCTCCCACAGCTATGGAGATAGAAAAATTAAATATTCTTGCTATAAGGGGAAGTGCAAAAATGAAAATTTGCAAAGTAGTGAAAGGGTTAAGAACAAACCGTTCCTGCTCCCACCCTAAACATGGGTGCGCAGGAGGAAGCACAGTTAGTGCTTTCTATTGCTATTCACACTGTGCTTGTTTATTGCCTTGTATCCAGTGATCAGAAAGTCAGAGACGGTAACCTATGCAAAACAAGAATGCCGCGGAGACACCATCACATGTTTCTCAATGCTGGCAGGAAACTAGCCAGGTCTTACACCGGGAAGGAACAACCACGGGAAGGGCAGCCTCCAGTCAAGGAGACCGCCTATGCCAAACATGGTATCCATCCACCGACAGCTGTTTCGGGGTAACAAACCATCGCTGACTTCTCTATAGAGAGTCTTGCTGTGTCTGACAGCCGGCATTTCGCTGCCACAGCCACACAATGTCATGCAGCTGATTTACTATGCAGTGACCTATTAGAAAATCAACGCAGAGTAGAATGTGCACCAAATGGAAATGGATGTCTTATCAATTATCTGCGGTGCAATATTTTACCTTTTTTTTTTTATTTTTTATTATATAATATATATATATATATATATATATATATATATATATATATATATATATATATTAAAAAAAAACCAGAAAATTCCCCTACTTTTCCAATTTGATACAGTAAAAAAAAGGGAAAACAAAATATAAAAGTCGTAAATACTGAAACATGCAAATGCTATATAAATGTAGTATCATCCCGATCTGCTGAATAAATATAACATCTTATATCAGTGCATTAATTTGGTAAATTAAATGGCGCTAGTAAAAATATAACTTCTTCAAGGAAAAAAAGAAACCAAGGCCACAAGGGGTCACTGGCTCTTGAAAGGAGGAAAAGCACAGAGTTTTGAACCTGTTTAGGTAACAATAAAAACTATAAGTGAATTAAACACTAAAATGTATATACAAATGATCCACTTGTTAAATATTTATACACTTTGTATATTACCGCTGCCAAAGCAGCGTTCAGAGCAGTTGTTCCTTTTACAGCATTTCATCATAGACCTTTCTTAAATCCTGTATTATTACACTGCAAGTGCAGCTGGATTATACTTATACTGGGCTATGTGATTACTTTCAGGGGAAGATGGCCTTACTGGCATCAAACAGCTGTTTTGTCGGCTGCAATGAAGAAGGAGACTTGGTAGCGCACAGTAAGACGGCAGGTGACGGGGAGATGATAAAGGTACTTAGTCTCCATGTCCTTAAGCTTTCAAACAGCATACATTTTAGGAATTTGGTGATGGGATAACTTTATAAAAACGTGAATTAAATGTTAAACTTATTTTAGCATGCAACTTTTTTTTTTCTGATTTAGGCTAGTTTCACACTTGCGTTAGACGGCTTCCGTTGCTATCCGCAGCCTTGAGGAATTACGGTAACCGTTACAGGAAACCGTGGTATTCCTCATAGACTTCTATTAGCTACGGATAGCAACGGATGGTCTTGAATTGCATCCGCCCCGCAGCGCATCAGTTGTTTTGACGCTGACCGTCAGTGAGCGTCGGGCGGATGGAACGCTGCATGTAACGTTTTTTTGAGCAGCGGAAACCTTTATTTTTCACTGCGCGTGCTCTTCTTTTTTTTTTTTTTTTTTTTTCTTTTCTTAATCACAAACTTTATTTTATTTCTCGGTGGCCGAACGTTCAGCTGAGCGCTCGGCCGCCGGCATGTCAGGACGCTCAGCTGATCCGCCGGCATGTCAGGGCGCTCAGCTGAGCGCTCGACCGCCGGCATGTCAGGGCGCTCAGCTCAGCGCTCGGCCGCCGGCATGTGAGAGCGCTCGGCTGCCGGCATGTCAGGGCGCTCAGCTGATCCGCCGGCATGTCAGGGCGCTCAGCTGAGTGCTCGGCCGCCGGCATGTCAGGGCGCTCAGCTGAGCGCTCGGCCGCCGGCATGTGAGAGCGCTCGGCTGCCGGCTATTAAGAGCGATCAGCTGATCGTTCACAATAGTCGGCTGCCGGTAAACTGTAAGAAAAAGAAAAAAAAAAAAAAAGCTTTCCGTTATTTTGTACGATCCATAGCATTGCGTTGTGCTACTATATGCAACGCATCCGTTGCATGCGTCACACAACGCAATGCTACGGATCCCGTCCAACGCAAGTGTGAAACTAGCCTTAGAGAAGCATTTGACACAGCAACTAATAAAAGCTTTAAAATGCTAAACCTTAGCATTTTAAACTGGTGAAATCATGGATTAGTGTGTGCAGAGCTGAATAAAACATCCGTTTTTGGTTTTTTTATTCCTCATCTTTGTTGCAGAGATATTGGCTAATAAAGTTTGTGGTGCCTAATATGTTAATTTCCATTAAACCAAGGGTCATTAGCAGAGATTTTTCTCTGGGAGAGTTTACTTTTTCCCCTGCTTTTGTCCAATCATAAGCAGGAGGCTTCGTACAAGAGAAAAAGAGAATGTCCCCGAAGAATGTCCAAAAAGGTCTACTCTGCGTGATATGGAAAGACTGATGTGTCTCCCTTGTCACACAGAGATCTCACTGCTGACACAGTGTGATTACAAGAGCAGAAGGGGAGCAAAGCTGTGTGTCATTACATATGCTGCTCTGTATTATGCCTGGGACAGATTATTATTATTATTATTATTTATTATTATAGCGCCATCAATTCCATGGCGCTTTACATGTGAAAGGGGTATACATAATAGGGACAAGTACAATAATCAAACAATACAAGACACAGGAGGAGAGAGGTCCCTGCCCACGAGGACTCAGTCTACAAGGGATAGGTGAGGATACAGTAGGTTAGGGTAGAGCTGATTGTGCGGCGCTGTATCAGACTGAGGGTTACGGCAGGTTGTAGGCTTGTCGGAAGAGGTGGGTCTTCAGGTTCCTTTTGCAAAGCGATGTATGTAATAGCACAGGTGCGAGCAGTGAGATCTCTGTGTAACCTGGGTAGACATGCCAGTCTTTCTATATCACATTGAGGGTTTTTTTCTGCATGATGTCTACCTATGATTGGACAATATCATGTAGAGGAAAATGTGAAGAATCTATGCTAATGCCCCCTAGATTGTGGAAATTAGCATATTACCGTATTTTTCATAAAATAAGACCTCCCCCAAAAATAAGCCCTAGCAGGGATTTTAAGCATTTTCGAAGCAAGGCTTAAATATAAGCCCTCCCCCGAAAATAAGCCCTAGTTGCAGGACACTTCATTATAGACAGCGGACACCCTGCAATCACACTGACCAGATGCTGAGAGGCAGGACCTGTAGTCATCGCACCTCTGCACACATCACATCACACATACAATCACACATCACACACAATCACCCTTCAGATCGCTCACACACACTCACCACATCCAGCGATACCGATCCTGCGAAGCCATGCAGTGGAGTGCAAGGACCTGGGACACGTTGATTCCTCCCATCCCTGCGGCCGGGGTAGATGCTAGAATGTACAGGCTCCTGACATGTATAACCTAACGGACGCACTCTGTATCGCTGGATGGATGGAGTGTGTGTGTGAGAGTATGTGTGTGTCCGTCCAGCAGCAGAAGGCAGTGTGCAGCATACTTACTGACAGCGGCTGCCAGAGATCACAGGGAGGACTTTGGAGTCACTCAGCCGTCTGGGGTCTGGTAAGTATGAGTCTCCTGGGAAAAGGGCCTGTTTTTTGGGGGGGGTAAACTTACCCCCAACTGTATTTCTCCAAGAAAAAAAAAAAAAGTATAAGACTGTCTTAATTTTGGATAAACACGGTAGTGCCATTAGCTCTACTGTGTACTATGTCCACAACAAATATGAGCATTAATAAAAAAAAACAAAACAACATTTTACTTGGAACAGCAATCACTATTCCATGATGTAGTCAGTTTAATACACTCAAACTGGGGAAGGTCAACTGTAAAGTGAATGACCTAGGGTTGAATACTAAGATCTGTAATCTCACAGGGTGTTCCTTAGTTCTCTGCAAGCTTAATATTTCACTGCAGAGAAATTCATAATATTCATACATCTGGCAAAGTATAGTACATAGCTTCAGATTACAAAAAACTTAATGACACAAGTCAGGAGTTAATAATGTGCAGCCTGCAGCCCCAACCATCAGGCAGGCGCTGGTGTGGGGAGGATCTCTGCGGCTGCACCTTCTATCATTCGTTTATTAGTCCCAATGCAGCACATTCGTTTTTCCAGAATTGCTTCTTTAAAGTAGTTTTTACCATTTCGGACATTATGAGTTATCCATGGGATATACCAAATATCTACAGATTCAGTACTGCAGAGGACGCTCCAGGAGACAAATTGGGGAGGTACATGTATATGACTATCTCCATATTAGTTTTTGGCAGTTGTAGATAACATATATTATCTTCTTTCTTGTCAAACACTGGGAGGTGAGGAGTCCCAGGAGAGTAGCCACTACCTATCAGATATCTACAGCATGTACTGTCATTAGACCAAATACGCCTCAGCTGGGAATACCACTTTAACACCTTCCTGACATTTGCTGTAGATGCACTGCACATATTGCATATGATTATATAGAGCGTGTGGTTATATAGAGCGTGTGGTTATATACAGTGTGTTCAGGAGTGAGCTCAATCTATACGGGGCAGATGCCGGCTATAAAATCAAAGAATTGGGCCAGCACACCTGTTAGTATAAGTGCAATGTGTAGATATTCACATTATCTTTAGTAGAGAAAACCTAGGTTAAAAAAAAAGTGAACAAATAGCCTGGAATAAGTGTAAGTGAATAGTAATAGTACAAGTAAATAACTTGGGATGTTTAGTTAACACTATTTTGATTAAAAAAGTGTAAAAGCCATCCCACCATGACAAGGTGTCCCCAATCATGATGGTGACTCACCTTGCTGTCAGTCTGTCATCTACATTTAAATGGCTGGCTCTCCATGTGTGTGTGATCATGGGATGCTAGTTTCTTACAAAGACAGCTAGAGGCGTATTAAAGGTCCCTGTCTCTGCCATCTTGGCCCCCTGATGAAACCATGTCTGTGGTGGGGCTTTAAAAGAGCATGTTTTGTTTTATTGCAATGTATAGAAAAGGTGATAAAAAAATAAAATTAAGCATCAGAAAATGTCCAATGAAAACGTACGGCTATGTTGTGGGGAAAAAGAGTCTTGAAAGAAGGGGTAGAAAAACAAAAATGCAAAAATGGTTACATTGTATTGTGGCACTTGATATTCAGACAGTTCTTTGGACTAGGAACGTTTGTGTGCCCCTGACCTAAACCCAAGCCTTTATGTGAGAAGTAAAACTATTAATCATGCAGGCATCACTTGTGTATTATAGCTCATCATGTTCTGCCGTTATTGCAGATTCGATGTTCTACAGAAAGGGAATTAAAGAGAAAAGACGATTTACCAGATGAAGATCGGGGCAATGTTAAACATTGTGAACTCAATTATGTGTGAGTAAGCTGAGACCTGTGCTTTTCACAAGTTCCATGTTTCTGGTGCTCATTCGTGTCTGTTTGCTGTGAGTGAATGAGAACATTCCTGTTTATCCGGAGGCTGCATAGTGGTGTACGCTACCTGTTGAGTCCTGTGTATAGCCTGGACTCGTGCAGTCCCACGCCTCTACTGGCTTGATGGGATCCTGCTCATCATGGGAGATGGGGATCTACTGGCCTCATTATTATTTTCTCATAGCCCATGCATTGCATTCTGCTGACATTTATCCTGGTCTGTCAATCAGGCCAGATTTGCTGGACTTCTAAGCAGACGAGGACCACCTACTGGACTATTTAGTGGCGCCCACTTTTTTTATAACTTTTATGCTGCAAGTGAGAGTTCAAGAAGTGACATCCTTAGGCTAAGGACACACATCCGGCTTTTCTCCCGTATGTCGGATCCAGCGCGCTCCCGTACAGTGTATACAGTACAGTGGCTGCGCTGCAACTTCCTGGTCACATGCTCTGGTCACATGACAGCACATGACCGGAGCTTGTCGTGCAGCCACTGTACTGTACACAGTGTACGGGAGTGCGCCGGATCCGACAAACGGGAGAAAAGCTGGATGTGTGTCCTTAGCCTTACCTGTTCCATCCTGTATAAAGCTATGGCACCTGTATGTGTGATGACGTGTTCCCTATAACTCACGCAGCAGTGGATTATACCACTCAGCCAGGACAGGACTAGGTATGTACAGGATTTCAGCCCCAGGAGTAAGCAAGAATGTTTTCATCCATGGATAGCAAATGGAGAACTTGGAGATGGTGAAGATCTGAAGCACGAGGTATAATAAAAAGTTACAGGACTTTATAATGCTATGAAATTGCAGAATTGATCCGGACATTCTTGGCAATTATAGATCACCTAGCATTTCCCTGGTGGTGTCTGTGATCTGTGGACTGTTCTGAAGGCTGTTGCATTGAGGTGATGAGCATCTGTTTATTATCAGATTCCTGCTGATCATCAGTTTGCTTCTGATAATGACTACACTGAGAAAATTCTGAAAAAAGTTACATATATGTAAGAAAATGGTGCCCAGCAGCCGCACTCCTCATGTCCTTTGGACACATTTACCTGTGGATTGTAGTTTCTGTCCTTGAAGAAACACTTGTGTCAAGTGCAGTAAAAGCCCCTTCAGAACAAATGGCAGCTTGTGCGACGAGATAACCTCCAGAGTACATTACCTTGTCAGTAATGTCACACGCTGAATGTGCTGCCTATTTATGATCATTACCAGGACGATTACAGCTGAATTTATCCTCTAGGAAGCCGTAAAATAAAGATTATGCCTCTAAATCATGTCCTTGCATATTTGATGGCATGTATCTGTGTTATTATGGGATAGACAAGATGCAATTCAGATTTGTGAGCGTCAGGTGAATATTAGTGGCACAAATTCAAAATCTTAGTCTTACAGTAAAGAAATGTGTGTTAACCCCAAATAAATCTTCAGGTTTTTCTGTATTTTAAAGTTTGTAAAGTAAAAGTGGTGTTTGCTTTCTATCTTTTCTCAGACACGGGAGGCCCCCCTTCCCCTCCCCTCTGGTGTGGGACACGGGAGGCCCCCCTTCCCCTCCCCTCTGGTGTGGGACACGGGAGGCCCCCCTCCCCCTCCTCTCTGGTGTGGGACACGGGAGGCCCCCCTTCCCCTCCCCTCTGGTGTGGGACACGGGAGGCCCCCCTCCCCCTCCTCTCTGGTGTGGGACACGGGAGGCCCCCCTTCCCCTCCCCTCTGGTGTGGGACACGGGAGGCCCCCCCTCCCCCTCCCCTCTGGTGTGGGACACGGGAGGCCCCCCTCCCCCTCCCCTCTGGTGTGGGACACGGGACGCCCCCTCCCCCTTCCCTCTGGTGTGGGACACGGGAGGCCCCCCTCCCCTCTGGTGTCAGACACGGGAGGACCGCCTCCCACTCCCCTCAGTGACTGAGGGTAACATATGGCTTCCCAGAACGCGAATATTAGTGTTCAGGTTATTTTTTTTTTTTGTGTCATTTGGAGGAGGTACTTAGGAGACTGTCTCCCTGACCATTTACTGTAGACTTTGTAAATTATGTAGATTAATTTTATGCAATTTCTGTTTCTTTTGTAGCAAAAAATTTCAAAGCTTTCAGGACCATAAGATTAAAATCAGCAAGGAAGACCACAAAGATCTGAAAAAGGCCAGAAACGATGGGTCTTTCCATGAGGCGCTGCTGGATAGGTAAATATCTATCGTTAGCTACGAAGGAAAAAGGTCAATCAAACTGAATATATTGTCGCCATAGAGAAAGCGTTCAGTCTGATTTGTTTGGGGGTTTGGTTTTTTTTTGTTTTTTTTTTTTAATGGGTTGTCCAGGACCTAACGGTTGATGACCTATGAAATCAGTATGAGATTGGTAGGGGTGCAGGTTGTTGAACCCTCACCAATTAGGTGAAAACTGGTTGAGGCCACTTAAAGGCGTTTTCCACTACTTTTTCACCCCTTTGCCATATATCATAGCTGTTCAAAACAATACCTTTTGTAATACACTTGTATTGGATGTATAGCTTCTATGAGCGCATCTCAACAGGGATCACATAGTACTGGATTGTTATGCAGCCTCTTCTTCCTTCTCTGATACTTCCTTTTCCAGCACAGAAATCAGACCAAATAAAAGGATGTTGGGTCATGACAGTGGGTGAAGACATTTTAGGGTGAATCACAATTAGTCTGCCTTACAGGCTGAGCTGACAGTTTCATTCAGCAGTAACAGGAGGGGCCAGTCCCTGTGCTTTTGAAATGCAGATCACAGCACTTCACTAGCAATGGTTTAGGTAATCCAATCACTGATGTGGAGAGCTGAATAGCACCAAATGTGTATAACA
The DNA here is from genome assembly GCF_048569485.1 of Anomaloglossus baeobatrachus. Classification (NCBI taxonomy): domain Eukaryota; kingdom Metazoa; phylum Chordata; class Amphibia; order Anura; family Aromobatidae; genus Anomaloglossus; species Anomaloglossus baeobatrachus. Next base: position 143,167,423 of record NC_134353.1, on the reverse strand, counting down.
AACACCGTGACTGGGCTGTACTGGCCACCTGGCAATTGCCAGATGGGCTGGTACCTACCCTTGGCTGCTCTGACACTTGGTATCTCTTAATATCTTCAATAGCACAGGGTGGAGAAGGGAGGGGCAAGCTAAATGCTGTATCACAGGCTACTGCATTGCATTATGGAACTTGTAGTAACAGAGCACAGTAAACCTGGGGAGAGAAAGGGATGGATGTAAACATCAGAGCTGCTACTGGGAGACACCAAGTGATGCTATCTGCATGATAAAATGTTTATATTACTATAATAGGAGTATGGATGCATTTAGTGGCTCATGATAGCATGATTGATGAATAAAAAAATGAAATGAGTTAGGGTAGTGAATATTTTCTTTTAAACAATGTTCCTCATCGTACATTGCAGTTCTGGCCCATGCAGTTTTCAGTTAATGAGTGGTCGTGCCAGGTGTCAGATCTCACATCTCATATTGATGAACCATCCTAAAGGTTATGTGATTGTGCGCTCGCATTCCATAGCTGTCTGATTTTTACCAAGTTCTAATGTTTTTTTCTTTTGCTCCTAAAGGTTTATTCGCTATCCATAGAATTAAAAATAACTTGCTTATTGCTCGGGTTCCAAAGACAAGAACAGGGCTCCATAATCACAAGAATAGAGCGGAGGGGCGCATACTTAGTCGGCTCAATTCATTGTCTGTGGTAGATGATGAGTACAGCGCTCGCTAGTTGCAGCATAAAACAATGAATGGAGCATTGGTTGATCATGCATGCCTCGTCATTCCAGAGCACCACTCTTGAATCGGACCCCATCAATCAGATAGATATGGATGGGGCTAACTAAATGGTGGGAATAACCTTTTAACGCTATGCAGTCCATTACTGTTTCCCTGTGAAATTGCCTTACTAGCTGCAATGCTTCTGCGAATGATGAAACAATTATTGGAATAATTTGATTAATGTCCTAATAAATGGGCTTTTTCGGCTATAAAAATCTCAGGCACAAAGTAGAGAAATGACAAACTGCAGTATTACAGGCCTGTTCACAATGTGTTTGAGCCTTAGGACAATTCACATTGCATTTTGCCCTTCTGCCGGTTATTTCACCAGGCAAATCCCATCAGGAACCTCTGACAGAACCATAACATTCGGTAAGACAAAACCAGTTCAAGTGGACTCTAGTCTATGGTTCGCTACATTCTTGTACCTGCCGGATAATGTGTTAATGGGGTTTATTTGAGCTCAGTTTGTTCCGTTGCACTGTAACACAAGTTCTATCTGAATCCTGTTATTCGAGGAATCAGACAAAGTGCGAACGGCACCTTACATGAGTAATACCCAGCGTATACCTTTTGGCATATGCAACTGTATACAGTAGGCTACCATATAAATAGGTAGTACACGTCTTTTTGTTATATGACACAAAATAATGTGTTTTTCTTCGCTTTTATATATGTATCTTAGTAAAAAGGGGATATCGGCCCACCAGATGCCGAAAAGGCACATTTCTTTGTCGCTCCATTGGGAGACCCAGACAATTGGGTGTATAGCTTCTGCCTCCGGAGGCCACACAAAGTATTACACTTAAAAGTGTAAACCCCTCCCCTCTGCCTATACACCCCCCCGTGCATCACGGGCTCCTCAGTTTTTATGCTTTGTGTTGAAGGAGGCATACATGCACGCAAGCTCCACAATTTAGTCAGCAGCAGCTGCTGACTATATCGGATGGAAGAAAAGAGGGCCCATAACAGGGCCCCCGGCATGCTCCCTTCTCACCCCACTCTGGTCGGCGGTGTTAAGGTTGAGGTACCCATTGCGGGTACAAAGGCTGGAGCCACATGCTGTTTTCCTTCCCCATCCCTTAGGGGCTCTGGGTGAAGTGGGATCCTAACCGGTCACCAGGCACTGGGACCGTGCTCCCTCCGCAGCCCCTGGGGGAATCTGCTGGACAGGAGACCGGGTATTGTCAGGGACAGGCCCTGCTCCTCTGAGGTACTCTGTGTCCCCTTGGGGACGGCGCATAGAGCGCCTGTCTAATGGACGCTGCAGCAGCTGCTGGGTGTGTTTGTGCGCCGGGACTACCGCGCTTGTTTGCCGGCCGCGCTTATAACTTTAGTCCCCGGCTTTTGCGGCCTAGTACCGCATATTCCCGCCCCCGGGCCTGCCAGTCAGGGGTAAGGGCGGGACGCTGCACTGGACGTCAGCGCTGAGGGCTGGAGCATACATAGTATCCTCCTCCCCCCTCACTGAGCACCGTGGGGCACCAGATTCCCGCACTTTCTAAGGCACGCCCACGGCTCCCTCCTCCTCTCAGAACGCTGGCAGCCATTCCTATCAGCACTTCTGACGCTGGAGAACTTCAGAGACGAGCTCCACAGCTCTGGGAGGCCCAGGCAGGGAATCTGGTGGTCATACAACCGCTGAGGGCGGTCGGTAAGCCGCACCTGTTACTAGGTGCTGGCCCCCCTGGGTGCCGAAGTGTGTATATATATATCCATATTGTGTATACATTTACTCTGTACGGCCGCACTATTGCTTTGGCTATATACCCTCTCTGATTGCTCTAAGAGGAGACAACAGCATGTCGTCCGCAAAAAGCAAGGGTGCCAAGGCACAGGCTTACTTTGCAACCTGTACCTCATGTGCGGCTATGCTACCTGCAGGTTCCACCTACCCTCATTGTGTGCAATGCTCGGCCCCTGTGACACTCACTCAGCCGGAGCCTCTGCCACTGGTGGGACCCTCGGCCCAGGTGGAACCACCTGCTGCCACTGTCCAGGTGACAGGGACAGAGTTTGCAGTATTCGCTGACAAACTTTCTGAGTCTATGGATAAATGGTCTGCTAAGATACTAGAAGCTTTGCAGTCCAGACCTGTAACACAGGCCCCGGGCACTGTTGAATCAGTTCCCTCAGACCCCCCTCGGTCGGCGCAGCAAAGTGCTCCTGGGGCGACTCATAGGTCCCACGGTGAGGACTCCGACACGGACCGCAGTCCCAGACCGGCTAAGCGGGCTCGCCGGGAGCTTCCCTCGACTTCATCACACTGTTCAGAGTCTCAGCATGAGGACTCTCTGGAGGATGAAGCGGAGGTGGCAGATCAGGGCTCTGATTCTGACGCCGCTCTCAACCTTGATACACCTGAAGGGGACGCCATAGTAAACGACCTTTTAGCGTCCATCAATCAGGTGTTGGATCTTTCTCCTCCTACTCCTCAGATTGAGGAGTCAGCTTCTCAGCAGGAGAAATTCCATTTTAGGTTTCCCAAACGTACACGGAGTGCGTTTCTTGATCACTCCGACTTCAGAGATACAGTCCAGAAACACCGAGCTTTTCCAGATAAGCGCTTTACTAAGCGCCTTAATGACACACGTTATCCCTTCCCCCCTGACGTAGTCAAGGGTTGGGCTCAGTGTCCCAAGGTGGATCCTCCAATCTCTAGACTGGCGGCTAGATCCATAGTTGCAGTGGCAGACGGTGCATCACTCAAGGATGCCACTGACAGGCAGATAGAGCTCCTGATGAAATCCATCTATGAAGCTATCGGCGCGTCCTATGCTCCATCATTCGCAGCCGTATGGGCACTCCAAGCTATCTCAGCTTGTCAGTCTGAGATTAATGCAGTCACACGTGCCTCTACTCCGCAGGTTGTGTCCTTAACCTCTCAGGCGTCGGCGTTTGCGTCCTACGCCATGAATGCTGTCCTGGACTCTGCGAGCCGTACGGCGGTAGCATCCGCCAATTCGGTGGCAGTCCGCAGGGCCATGTGGCTACGTGAATGGAAGGCAGACTCTGCTTCCAAAAAGTTCTTAACCGGTTTGCCATTTTCTGGCGACCGCCTGTTTGGCGAGCAATTGGATGAAATCATTAAACAATCCAAGGGAAAGGACTCGTCCTTACCCCAGTCCAAACCAAACAGACCTCAACAACGGAAGGTACAATCGAGGTTTCGGTCCTTTCGGCCCTCAGCCAGGTCTCAATTCTCCTCGTCCAACAGGCCACAGAAGGGTCAGAGGAACTCTGATTCATGGCGGTCTAAGTCACGTCCTAAAAAGACCGCCGGAGGAACCGCTCCCAAAGCGGCCTCCTCATGACTTTCGGCCTCCCCAAACCGCATCCTCGGTCGGTGGCAGGCTCTCCCGCTTTTGCGACGCCTGGTTGCCACATGTCCAAGACCGATGGGTGAGAGACATTCTGTCTCACGGTTACAGGATAGAGTTCCGCTCTCGTCCTCCGACTCGTTTCTTCAGGACATCTCCGCCCCCCGAGCGAGCCGATGCTCTTCTTTAGGCGGTGAGCACTCTGAAGGCAGAAGGAGTGGTGATCCCTGTTCCCCTTCAGCAATGGGGTCACGGTTTTTACTCCAACTTGTTTGTAGTGCCAAAAAAGGACGGATCTTTCCGTCCCGTTCTGGACCTCAAACTGCTCAACAGACACGTGAAAACCAGGCGGTTCCGGATGGAATCTCTCCGCTCCGTCATCGCCTCGATGTCCCAAGGAGACTTCCTAGCATCAATCGACATCAGGGATGCTTATCTCCACGTGCCGATTGCACCAGAGCATCAGCGCTTCCTGCGTTTCGCCATCGGGGACGAACACCTTCAGTTCGTGGCACTGCCTTTCGGCCTGGCGACAGCCCCACGGGTCTTCACCAAGGTCATGGCAACAGTGGTAGCAGTCCTACACTCTCAGGGACACTCGGTGATCCCTTACTTAGACGATCTCTTTGTCAAGGCCCCCTCTCGGGTGGCATGCCAACACAGCCTGAACATTGCTCTGGAGACTCTCCAGAGATTCGGGTGGATCATCAATTTCCCAAAGTCAAAATTGACACCGACCCAATCGCTGACATATCTCGGGATGGAGTTCCATACTCTCTCAGCGATAGTGAAACTTCCGCTGGACAAACAGCGTTCACTACGGACAGGGGTGCAATCTCTCCTTCGAGCCCAGTCGCACCCCTTGAGGCGCCTCATGCACTTCCTAGGGAAGATGGTGGCAGCAATGGAGGCAGTTCCATTTGCGCAGTTTCATCTGCGTCCACTTCAATGGGACATTCTCCGCAAATGGGACAGGAAGTCGACGTCCCTCGACAGGAACGTCTCCCTTTCTCGGGCAGCCAAGGCCTCCCTTCAGTGGTGGCTTCTTCCCACTTCTTTGTCGAAGGGGAAATCATTCCTGCCCCCATCCTGGGCTGTGGTCACGACGGACGCGAGTCTGTCAGGGTGGGGAGCGGTCTTCCTCCACCACAGGGCTCAGGGTACCTGGACTCAGCCAGAGTCCTCCCTTCAGATCAATGTTCTGGAGATAAGGGCAGTGTATCTAGCCCTAAAGGCGTTCCAGCCGTGGCTGGAAGGCAGGCAGATCCGAATTCAGTCGGACAACGCCACGGCGGTGGCATACATCAACCACCAAGGCGGCACACGCAGTCGGCAAGCCTTCCAGGAAGTTCGGCGGATTCTGCTGTGGGTGGAAGCCACAGCCTCCTCCATCTCCGCAGTTCACATCCCGGGCGTAGAAAACTGGGAAGCAGACTTTCTCAGTCGCCAGGGCATGGACGCAGGGGAATGGTCTCTTCACCCGGACGTGTTTCAAGAGATCTGTTGCCGCTGGGGGAAGCCGGACGTCGACCTAATGGCGTCCCGGCACAACAACAAGGTCCCGGCATTCATGGCACGGTCCCAAGATCACAGAGCTCTGGCGGCAGACGCATTAGTTCAGGATTGGTCGCAGTTTCGGCTGCCTTATGTATTTCCTCCTCTGGCACTGCTGCCCAGAGTATTACGCAAGATCAGGTCCGACTGCCGCCGCGCCATCCTCATCGCCCCAGACTGGCCGAGGAGGTCGTGGTACCCGGATCTGTGGCATCTCACGGTGGGTCAACCGTGGGCACTACCAGACCGTCCAGACTTACTGTCTCAAGGGCCATTTTTCCATCTGAATTCTGCGGCCCTCAACCTGACTGTGTGGCCATTGAGTCCTGGATCCTAGCGTCTTCAGGGTTATCTCAAGAGGTCATTGCCACTATGAGACAGGCCAGGAAACCAACGTCCGCCAAGATCTACCACAGGACGTGGAGGATCTTCTTATCCTGGTGCTCTGATCAGGGTTTTACTCCCTGGCCATTTGCCTTGCCCACTTTTCTGTCCTTCCTTCAATCTGGAATGGAAAAGGGTTTGTCTCTCGGCTCTCTTAAGGGACAAGTCTCGGCGCTCTCTGTGTTTTTTCAAAAGCGTCTAGCCAGGCTTCCGCAGGTACGCACATTCCTGCAGGGGGTTTGCCACATAGTCCCTCCTTACAAGCGTCCGCTAGAACCCTGGGATCTGAACAGGGTGCTAACGGCTCTTCAGAAACCACCTTTCGAGCCAATGAGAGATATTTCTCTTTCACGCCTTTCGCAGAAGGTGCTCTTCCTAGTGGCAGTCACATCACTTCGGAGAGTGTCTGAGCTAGCTGCACTGTCATGCAAAGCCCCCTTCCTGGTGTTTCACCAGGACAAGGTGGTTCTGCGTCCGGTTCCGGAATTTCTCCCTAAGGTGGTATCCCCTTTTCATCTCAATCAGGATATCTCCTTACCTTCTTTTTGCCCTCATCCAGTGCACCAATGTGAAAAGGATTTGCACTTGTTAGATCTTGTGAGAGCACTTAGACTCTACATTTCTCGTACGGCGCCCCTGCGCCGCTCGGATGCGCTCTTTGTCCTTGTCGCTGGCCAGCGTAAAGGGTCGCAGGCTTCCAAGTCAACCTTGGCGCGGTGGATCAAGGAACCAATTCTTGAAGCCTACCGTTCTTCTGGGCTTCCGGTTCCTTCAGGGCTGAAAGCCCATTCTACCAGAGCCGTGGGTGCGTCCTGGGCATTGCGGCACCAGGCTACGGCTCAGCAGGTGTGTCAGGCGGCTACCTGGTCGAGTCTGCACACTTTCACGAAACACTATCAGGTGCATACCTACGCTTCGGCAGATGCCAGCCTGGGTAGGCGAGTCCTTCAGGCGGCGGTTGCCCACCTGTAGGAAGGGGCCGTTTTACGGCTCTATTACCGAGGTATTCTTTTACCCACCCAGGGACTGCTTTTGGACGTCCCAATTGTCTGGGTCTCCCAATGGAGCGACAAAGAAGAAGGGAATTTTGTTTACTTACCGTAAATTCCTTTTCTTCTAGCTCCTATTGGGAGACCCAGCACCCGCCCCTGTTCCCTTCGGGCTGTTGTTCTTTTGTGTACACATGTTGTTCATGTTGAATTGTTCTTTTGGTTCATGGTTTTCAGTTCTCCGAACATCCTTCGGATTGAATTTACCTTAGACCAATTTATAAGTTTCCTCCTTCCTGCTTTTGCACCAAAACTGAGGAGCCCGTGATGCACGGGGGGGGTGTATAGGCAGAGGGGAGGGGTTTACACTTTTAAGTGTAATACTTTGTGTGGCCTCCGGAGGCAGAAGCTATACACCCAATTGTCTGGGTCTCCCAATAGGAGCTAGAAGAAAAGGAATTTACGGTAAGTAAACAAAATTCCCTTCTTCTGGCATAAGGTGGATGAATGCAGCCAAAGAAATATGTTCCAGATTCTGCTTGATATTACATCTGTAGTGACCGCATGGCAGGCGGTGACTATGGCTAGAATAGTACCACAGAGACATACCGACTAATGTCCGTATAAGAATACAATGCATTTGAAATACCAAGCGCAGCTAATTACAATATATAATGCTTGTGTTTTTTCAGCATCTTATACATTATTTATTTATTTATTTATTTTGTTCTTACAGGAGATCAAAATTAAAAGCAGACAGATACTGCAAGTGATGACCAGTGTTTATCCTGTTAATGCTGTGGATGGGAAGAATCCGTTTTTCTTTTTTTTTTTCAGTGTTGTTTTTTGACAGTGTCTGTATAGTACATTAAAGATTTTATAAAAAAAAAATCCCCCAGACATTGTCTGTGGTACATTGTGGAACAGGACAGACACCTCACCACCGGATGTATACTCACTGGTAAGCGGGCTGACTGCTACAGTGTCCATTTTAGAACATGATCATATATCAAAGTCTAGCTCCCATCCTCTGACCCCCTACAAACCAAAACTGTGTGACGCCGATGTCTTACCATTAAGCTATAGGTTCATTACTTATTGAATTAGTTATTTACAGTGGGTACGGAAAGTATTCAGACCCCTTTAAATTTTTCACTCTTTGTTTCATTGCAGCCATTTGGTAAATTCAAAAAAGTTCATTTTTTTTTCTCAATGTACAATCTGCACCCCATCTTGACAGAAAAAAAAACAGAAATGTTGACATTTTTGCAAATTAAACAAGAAAAACTGAAATATCCCATGGTCATAAGTATTCACTCTTTGCTCAGACACTCATATTTAAGTGACATGCTGTTCATTTCCTTGTGATCCTTCTTGAGATGGTTCTGCTCCTTCATTGGAGTCCAGCTGTGTGTAATTAAGCTGATAGGACTTGATTTGGAAAGGCACACATCTGTCTATATAACAGCTTACAGTGCATGTCAGAAAAAATAAGAATCATGAGGTCAAAGACAGAATTGTAGCAAGGCACAGATCTGGCCAAGGTTACAAAATAATTTCTACAGTATTCAAAGTTCCTAAGAGCACAGTGGCCCCCTTAATCCTTAAATGGAAGAATTTGGGACCACCAGAACTCTTACTTGACCTGGCCATCCAGCCGAACTTATTAATGGTGGGAGAAGAGCCTTGGTGAGAGAGGTAAAGAAGAACCCCCAAGATCACTGCGGATGAACTCCAAAGATACAGTAGGGAGATGGGAGAAAGTTCCACAAAGTCAACTATCACTGCAGTGCTCCACCAGTTGGGCCTTTATGGCAGAGTGGCCCGACGGAAGCCTCTCCTCACTGCAAGACATATGACAGCCCTCATAGAGTTTGCAAAAAAACACAAGGACTCCCAAACTATGAGAAATGAGATTCTCTGGTCTGATGAGACAAAGATAAAAGTTTTTGGTGATAATTCTAAGCGGTATGTGTGGAGAAAACCAGCCACTGCTCATCACCTGCCCAATACAATCCCAACAGTGAAAAATGCTGGTGTGGCAGCATCATGCTATGGGGGTGTTTTTCAACTGCAGGGACAGGACGACTGGTTTCAATTGAAGGAAATATGAATGCCAAGTACAGAGATATCCTGGAAGAAAACCTCTTCCAGAGTGCTCTGGACCTCAGACTTGGCTAAAGGTTCACCTTCCAACAAGACAATGACCCTAAGCACACAGCTAAAATAACAAAGGAGTGGCTTCAGAACAACTCTGTGACCATTCTTGACTGTCCCAGCCAGAGCCCTGACCTAAAACCAATTGAGCGTCTCTGAAGAGACCTAAAAATGTCTGTTCACCATCCAACCTGATGGAACTGGAGAGGATTTGCAAGGAAGAATGGCAGAGGATCCCCAAATTCAGGTGTGAAAAACTTTTTGCATCATTCCCAAGAAGATTCATGGCTGTACTAGCTCATAAGGTAGATTCTACTCAATACTGAGCAAAGGGTCTGAATACTTATGACCATGTCATATTTCAGGTTGTTCTTGATTAAAAAATGTATACATTTCAGTATTTTTTTGTCCAGATCAGGTGCAGAGTGTACATTACTGAGAAAAAAATGAACTTTTTTGAATTTACCAAATGGCTGTAATGAAACAGAGTGAAAAATTTAAAGGGGTTTGAATACTTTCCTTAGTTTCCTTACCCACTATAGGCAGCAATATACTGTATAATAAGAAAACAATGTTAGTTGTCAGACAGGGTATTCTAAAGTTTGACTTTAAGATATGATCATGGCCTAAAATTTTCACTATAGACTGTCTCTGAGTTCAGCCAGCTCTGGTTCATGAGTAGCGGCCTCTCCTACCTCTACCTGCCACATAAAGTTGGCAAAGACAACTGGACCATTAAAGGACGGCAGCTAATAATGTTGCTTCCCCCCATTCTTCCCTTGATGTAACTGTGCGTGAAAATGTACCAAGTGGGTAATTGAAATAGTTGAATTTCTCACCATGAATTACAAATGAAAAGCGTCACTTGAAGGGATTTTCCAACTTTTATTCACACTGAGATCCCCCATGATTATATAATAAAGCACCAAGGTGAAAATTAAAACTTCACTTTTAATAATATCGTTAATGGGTAAATGACCCACAATAAATAATGTGTAAATGACCCACAATAAAGTGCAAACATACAATTTAAAATTCCACACCTGTGGATAAACTGCTGCTGTATGACGGTACCAGGATACCAGAACCAAACAAAGAATAGATGAGATACACTTACTTGAACCGGGGTACCATTCTTTTATGGAAATAAATCTAAAGGGTGCTTTACACGCTGCGACATCGCTAGTGATGTCGTGTGTGATAGCACCCGCCCCCGTCGTCGTGCGACATTTGGTGATCGCTGCCGTAGCGAACATTATCACTACGGCAGCGTCACATGCACATACCTTTTCAGCAACGTCGCTGTGACCGCCGAACAATCCCTCCTTCAACGGGGAGGTGCGTTCGGCGTCATAGCGACGTCACTGCGGCGTCACTAAGCGGCCGCCCAATAGCAGAGGAGGGGCGGAGATGAGCGGCCGGAACATCCCGCCCACCTCCTTCCTTCCTCATTGCCGGTGGACGCAGGTAAGGAGATGTTCGTCATTCCTGCGGCGTCACACATAGTGATGTGCGACGCCGCAGGAACAGCGAACAACCAGCGGCATGCACCACCATCGATATTATGAAAAGGAGCGACGTGTCAACGATCAATGATTTTTGATGTTTTTGCGATCGTTGATTGTCGCTCCTTGGTGTCACACACTGCGATGTCTCTAACGGCGCCGGATGTGCGTCACTAGCGATTTGACCCCCACGATATATCGTTAGCGATGTCGCAGCGTGTAAAGCACCTTTTAGCGAATATTAAGGCTGCTTTACACCAGACAATCTATCGTGCGATAGATCGTCGGGGTCACGGTTTTTGTGACGCACATCCGGCATCGCTGACGATGCCGGCCTGTGTGACACCTCCTAGCGACGCAGTATCGCTCACAAATCGTGAGTCGTGTACTGCTCGCTAGGTTCCATAATATCGTTTAATTTAGTTGTTCATCGTTTCCGGGGTAGCACACGTCGCTCCGTGTGACACCCCGGGACCGATGAACAGCAGCTCACCTGCGTCATGCGGCCGCCGCCGGCTATGTGAAGGAAGGAGGTTGGCGGGATGTTTACGTCCCACTCATCTCCGCCCCTCTGCTTCCATTGGCCGGCGGCCGTGTGATGTCGCTGTGACGCCGAACGTCCCTCCCACTCCAGGAAGTGCCCGTTCGCCGCCCACAGCGAGGTCGCACGAGAGGTAAGTATGTCTGACGGGGGTTACTGACTTGGTGCGACACGGGCAGCGACGCAAAAAGGACGGGGGCGGGTACGATCGATTGTGAAATCGCACAATCTGTCGTACCATGTAAAGCAGCCTTAACTCTTGAGACAGCAAAGAGATATTATACACAGCTTGCTGTTCATGGATCATCTGTATTTAGTGAATCCAACACTTATTGTAATAGGGGGTACTCCCTTTTCTCTAACGTCCATAGGTAAAGCCAAGCATTGTGAAAAAAAAGCACTGAAGGATAACCACAATTTGATGCCACAGTGACTGACCGTGGTCAGACACCCAAAGCTTCAACACCATGCGTGCTACACACACAGAAAAAACCTTGAGCAATCTCACCCATATGTTGAAGTCCAAGGGTTGATATCTTCCAATGATCCTCTATTCAGGAAAAGCCAGTACTATCTTGGTGGGGCTAGGAATGGGTCCTGATCATTCCTGTCGGGGTGTAACTGGCCTGTTACATCCCAATTCTCCCGTCCTTACAAGGACAGTCCACATCTCATCTTATGCATGACTGGTCCTATACTAGACCCAAGTGCCTCCTGAGACGTTTCAATGTTCCACGATCATCAGATGTGTAACAATGCACTTGACACTAAACTACGGCTCACAGGCAAAAATCCCAATAGTGGATCTAGATAAAGTATAGTCTGCTCTAGAGAGAAAAATCACAAACAGTGAAAAGTTTATATGCACCCGGTAACAGCTGCCCTATTGGTCATCATACCAGCAAGCCTCAGGTGCAGACTAAGGGGTGCTTCACACATAGCGAGATCGCTGCTGAGTCACGGTTTTTGTGACGCAGCAGTGACCTCATCTCGCTCTGTGTGACACTGAGCAGCGATCTGGCTCCTGCTGTGAGATCGCTGCTCGTTACACACAGCTCTGGTTCATTTTTTTTACGTTGCTCTCCCGCTGTGAAGCACACATCGCAGTGTGTGACAGCGACAGAGCAATGATCTGAATGTGCAGGGAGCCGTCATCTGACAGCCTGAGGTAAGCTGTAACCAACGTAAATATCGGGTAACCAAGGGAAGCCCTTTCCTTGGTTACCCGATTTTTACCTTCGTTACCAGCGTCCACCACTCTCACGCTGCCAGTGCTGGCTCCCCGCTCCCTGCACACGTAGCTGGAGTTACACATCAGGTAAATAAGCAAATGTTTGCTTATTAACCTGATGTGTACTGTGGCTAGGAGTGCAGGGAGCCAGCGCTAAGTGGTGTGCGCTGGTAACCAACGTAAATATCGGGTAACCAAGCCCTTGGTTACCCGATATTTACCTTAGTTACCAAGTGCAGCGTCGCTTCCACGCGTCGCTGCTGGCTGGGGGCTGGTCGCTGGTGAGATCTGCCTGATTGACATTTCACCAGCGACCATGTAGCGACGCACCAGCGATCCTGACCAGGTCAGATCGCTGGTGGGTCACTAAAGTGTGACGGTACCCTTAGTGTGTACACATGCCAATCATATGATCACTAAGGAGTCACATGAATGTTATCACATCAGAAATACAGAAACCACACACACGTTGTGATTACAATGAGTGGACCCTTGGAAGTTCGGTTCGGCGGGTTGAGCCGGACTTTAGATAAAGTCCTGTTTGATACATAGATTTGACCTGAACCCCCATGGAAGTCACTAATTGGGCAGATTGGTTCTCTGCCAAACTGAAGCCAGGCATCTTTATACTCAGGAATACTGAAGATCAATTCTTGCTGTGCTGCACGCACATTCACTGCGGGTGTCTAGAGAGAAGAGGGGAAGTGAAGGTTCTCATGCGCTCCATAAGTCCTCCACTGTGACATACGATGAAACTCCGCCCACAGCCCAGTCACTCAGTGAGACCGGATCCTGCCTCCGTGATGTCAGGTCAACTTCCACTTCCAGAAGTTGACATGACATCAGAGGCCACATCAGCCTAGGTCATATGATGGGTATGAGCAGACAGAGATAGCGTCACTCACAGGCAGAATTGGAAAAAGAAAGTATTTCGATAAAGCCTTCTTATCGTGCTTTAAATCGATGTGGCAACTAGGCTTTGTAGTTGGCCACCTCTTTAACCTTAAAGTGTTTGTTTGGACCACACATTGTTGCATTGGAAGGTGACATGAGCTGATAAGGTCCCATCTACACATACTTGGTAGCATGCATGATTGCCAGGTATTGTTCACGTGTCTTGTTATACAGGCTATGGGTTAGTAGACGTACTAGTAATATCAATATTTCAACGCAGAATTGGGGCCCCAATTTTATTTTTGCCCAGGACCCCACATTGTCTAAAACTGTCCCCAATTGGACCGCAATGATCTGATTGCTATGGTGTCTCCTATATGTAACGGTGTTCTGTGGTGGAAACACACCAGAAAGTTGATGGGAACATTGGAAAAAAAATCCTTCAATAGCGGCCGGTGATGTCTGATCAATACTGAGATTTCTTCTGAACATAAAAAAAAAACACATTTTTCGGCCCATTACAGACACTACCAGGCCTGCTTTATACAAGTACCAATGACAACACAAGAAATTTCACCCCAGGTATCTCTACAGCTCCTCTAAGTAAATCAATGTAATATGAAGAGATACAGAAGCGTCTGCCCACACATTATGTGAGCAGCTCCATGTAATATTCAGGGTTATGTGAAATTTATGGTAAAATGTCCTATAGCGCAAAGACTGCATCCTGTCCCTTTAAATCTGCAGCAGCTTCATCTGTCACCATGGTAACAGCATTTATAAACAGCCAATAGAATTGCTCAGTTTGGATTAAAGAAAGCAAAAAGTTGTTTGTCCACAATTTGCTACATCTCATCTGAATGTGAAGACCGAGACCAGCGATCAGCGCCAGATTTCACTACATTACGAGAAGCGAGGATGTCGGCAGACGCCATGTGGACTGGATATTGTGCGAGTGGTGGATCGGGTAGTGTCATTAGTCTGTGAGTGCCGACTGCTCCCTAGATTTAGGATTTCATTGTTATACTTTGGGCCTAGAACCTTTCAGGCCGGTAGATGCAGACTCCCTGCCCGTTACTTCTTAGGCACAGTAAAGAAACTAAAATAGTCCCAGATAACCCCTTTAACCCCCTTCACCCCTGGCACCTAAAACACCCTTCTGACTGGGCCATTTTTTGCAATTCTGACCAGTGTCAATTTGGCAGGTTATAGCTCTGGAACGCTTCAACGGATCCCGGCGATTCTGACGCTGTTTTTTCGTGACATTATACTTCATGATAGTGGTAAATATAGGCCAATATTTTTCGCGTTTATTTGTGAAAATTTTGGAAATTTGGTGAAAATTTAAACAATTTCGCAATTTTAAAACTTTGCAATTTTATGCCCATAAATCCAAGTGATACGTCACAAAAAATAAGTTACTAAATTACATTTCCCACTTGTTTACTTTACACCAACGCAATTTTCGAAGCAAATTTTTTTTTTCTTAGGAAGTTAGAAGGGTTCTAAGTTCATCTGCAATTTCTCATTTTTCCAACTAAATTTGCAAGATCATTTTTTTAGGGACCACATCACATTTGGAGGGACTTTGAGATGCCTAGGTGACAAAAAATACACAAAAGTGACACCATGCTAAAAACTGCACCCCTCACACTGCTCAAAACCACATCCAAGAAGTTTATTAACCCTTTAGGTGTTTCACAGCAACCAATGCAATGTGGAAGGAAAAAATGAAAAGGTTACTTTTGTACACAAAAATGTTACTTTAGACATAAAGCTTTGCATTTGCACAAGGGAGTAAAGAGAAAATGCACCACATAATTTATTGGACAATTTCTCCTGAGTACACAGATACCTTATATGTGGTGGAAATCAAATGTTTGGACGCACAGTAGGAGGAAGGGAAGGAGCGCCATTTGAATTTTTGAAAGTAAAATTAGCTGGAATCATTAGCAAACGCCATGTTGCGTTTGGAGACCCCCTGAGGTGCCTAAACAGTGGAGCTCCCCCACAAGCAACCCCATTTTGGAAACTAGACTCCTCAAGGAATTTATCTAGAAGTTTGGTGAGCACCTTGAACCCCCGGGGGCTTCACAAAAGTTGATAATGATGAGCAGTGAAAATATATTTTTTGTTTTTTTTACCACAAAATTGTTACTTCAACCATGTAGCTTTTTTATCACAACGGAATCAGGAAAAAATGCACCATAAAATTTATTGTGCAATTTCTCCTGAGTACGCAGATACCTTATATGTGGTGGAAATGAATTGTGTTGGCGCACGGCAGGGCTCAAAAGAGAAGAAGCGCCATTTGACTTTTCAAATGCATGGATGCCAAGCAGTGATGTGCATCACTGATCAGCCGCTGCAGGACGCACACAAGGATGAGGTGCAAAAAGTGATGGGGGATACAGAAAAAAAAAAGTTGTGCCCAAAATTGAGCACAGATGCAGATCTGTGATGTGCAACCCAATCAGCGCTCGGCCGCTGCAAGACACACGGAAGGATAAGGTGCAAAAAGCAACGGGGATATATAAAAAAAAACGTTGTGCCCAAAATTGAGCACAGATGCTGATCCGTTATATGCAACCCAATCAGCGCTCGGACGCTGCAGGACATACACACGGATGAGGTGCAAAAAGCGATGGGGGATACAGAAAAAAAAAATTGTGCCGAAAATTGAGCACAGATGCAGATCCCTGCTGTGCATCCCGATCAGCGCTCAGCTGCTGCAGAACGCACACATGGATGAGGTCTAAAAAGCGACGGGGGATACGGGAAAAAAAAAAAAACATACTCCTAGGAGTATTAGCAGGAGGATCATTCAACAGAGGAACTGCAGGAGTTGCAGGAGTTATAGCAGGAGAAAGCTGGACGCTTATTAGAGGAGCAGGCAGTAAGAAAGACGGCTAAGTGAGGACCCAGGAAGGACCCAGCGATGGAGGCAGATGCTATTGGACCTCGCATGCAGAAGACCTCAGACAACCCGGTGGGAGCAGGCAGCAGGTAAGGGACGTTGAAGGGGGACAACAGAAGCTGAGGGAGGGATCGCACTGACCGCAGGAGGAGAGAATGCAGGGGGAGCTGATCGGTGTGTGAGGGGGGCAGATAGGCGGGAGGACGGGACAGATCAGAGGGAAGACAGGCAGAGTGGAAGATCGGGAGCGTGCAGGGCAATACTTAAAGCGACAGCAAGATTAGGAAGTGGCGATCGGACGGCGGCGGCGTGGTACTACAAGTAACATCAGGGCACGGCGCAGACATGCTGGAGGAGGGCTCTCCAGGCCAAGACAAGCCTGGGGAGGGTGATCACCCCCAGGTCAGATCGCCCCCCTTCACACTGATTCGAGTGATTGCACGGCATAGCACGATTGCTCCAATCAGAGCTGCAGGGGGTGGAGGGCGCCATGTTTTATTGTCTCCAGCTATGGTCTAGTGCTGCTGCAGCACCTCATAGCTGCATCTCACAGAATCACACTATCTAGGGCATTTTTTTTTTAGACGAAAACAGTGCGTTCTCTGTGATTGAGGGTTCAGATTTGAACAGCCAATCACAACGATCATGGATGGGGGGTAGCGATGCCACCCTCCTGGGGTCAAGCAAAGGTCCCCTGCTGTAAGAAACAGCAGGGGACATCATTTGAAAGCCGCTGCTATGGCCATGGCAATCTAATGAATTTTAGGCAGTAAAGTTACGTCCCTGGTCGTTAAGTCATGTAGAAATAGGACGTAACTTTACTGCCCGCGGTCGTGAAGATGTTAATTTACTGCATCTTTAATGGTATCCATCAATATTAATTGCACAAGCCAAGTAATGCAAAATATAACCAGGATAACAGTATTCCAGTACTGACCCAAACAGTTTGCACCAAACTGGTCCTGCCTACACGAACTACTGACGGGGAGGATGGGACAGGGGCTGGTCCTGCCTATACGGACTATTGATGGGGAGGACGGGTCAGGGTCTCGCAAATTATTTTACTTATCTCCGAGCAGAACTTCTTTGGTAATTTTGGAAATAACTGTAGCATCAAGGAAGTACCAAGAACCCTAAAAAGAAGATGTTATGAGAAATCGGCCGATTATTTATATCAGGTATTTGTGTTCAATGTAATTTTAATAACATTTGTCTTTTTTTTTTATCCATATCACGATCTTTATTGGAAATAGCAGTTATAAATCTTGCAGTTCTCACAGTGGCCACTGGGGCTTTTTAGTCTCTAATTTCCTGTTGTTGCAGGAAATTCACATGAATATTAGCAGCAAAGAACAGACTCTAGTCCTCTGTTTTATACTGAAGCCAGTTGAGTGTGTGCAAAAGTCATTGTGAGGAAAGAGGGAGTCGGGTCAACTGTATCATCATCTATAGAGAAGGGTGACTCCTGTGTTATCAGCTCTGTGTAGAGGTGTTACCTGTCACTGTAATCCTGCCTCTGATGATAAGGAGCCTGCTGAAAACTCATTCTGAAAGTACAAGAAATACGATTCTAAAAAATCCTGAATAGTTAGTGTGAATATTGCAAGATTGTTTTTTAATAAAAGATCATAATAATAAAAAAAATACATGTAACAAAAAAGCTCGATTTAAACAATAGGTAATTTTTAATGACACATTCCTGTTAACTAAATTCCCAATTAAAGCTCATAGCACCAGTGAGAAGATCGCCTGAGTGTAATCTATAGGGAGAGAAGGACAGTAAGTCCCTCCATTTTCTCTGCAGCCCCTCAGGACTACAGATGGCTGCACAGTAGTCTGTATTCTGCACTAAATGATCAGTAGTGGCGCTCCGTCACGTCTTGTACGGTTAGGACTCATCCTAATATCTGGTTGTGTTTCCTTCCTTACGTCACACCGAAGCAGCAGCTGAGAAGACTGGCCTATTGTGTGAAGATGTTGCCTTCTCCCCTCTTCAAGAAGAAGGTCAGTGAAAAAACTAAGGGCAACATTACTGTCTTTTTTATAATGCGGTTGTGTATTTGGATGTTGCTATTAATCCTTTTAACTTAATCTCGTCTTTCCTGCGCCTGATGTCGACCAACCCAAAGGCTCAAAGAAGATTCGCAGTGCGGTGAGAAGAAGAGCCACAACCATCGAAGATCATCGAAGCCAGGGAGAAAAGAAAGAGGAAAGAAGAAAAGATCATGAGAGACCTCTGCAAAGACTTGGCTGAAGAAGAACACATGACAGAAAAGTCACCAAAAAAGCTGAAATTGGATATCCAGATCCCTGTGAGGAGGAGACAACAAAGAAGGATCAAGCAGGACAACAACCAACGATACATCAACTGGTTCATGAGAGGGAGGAGAAACATCATAAGACCGTCCTGCTGGGACCTCTCAAATGAACGGCGGAGGTATGAGCCCCTAGAAATAATAACAATGAGTAATAATAAGAAAGTAGAAAAAAATCTTAACAAAATAACAGTAGAATAGTAGTAGATAGAACAGACATTTGATCCAGGCTTCTAGGACTGATCGCCTTTTCTCGGGGTCAAGAAGGAATTTTTCCCCTGTGACACAAAATGCCTGTAGGTGTCCTGGGGTTTTTGCCTTCT
This sequence comes from Anomaloglossus baeobatrachus, assembly GCF_048569485.1. Lineage (NCBI taxonomy): Eukaryota > Metazoa > Chordata > Amphibia > Anura > Aromobatidae > Anomaloglossus > Anomaloglossus baeobatrachus. The sequence goes on along the minus strand of NC_134353.1, from coordinate 143,148,519 downwards.
TCTGGATCAAAAACATTAGGCAATATTTATTTTTTAATACAACAATTAGAACAACAAGGGTAAGAAAAATGATAAAAAATAAATAAAATGATAAGAGGTGAACATATAAAAAAGTAATAGTGCAGCAATAATAAAATGGTAGTAATAATATCAGATTTGTTCTAGTCCCAGTTAGTTAGTAATGTAGTGATAAGTTAGTGTAGGGACCCATCTGAAGAGGTCGCCTTGACGTTGGCAGATGGGCTCGCCCAATTTGATCACATTGTGCGCTAAGAACCTCACGTACTTATAGTAACCTATGTAGAGATCCTGGCAGCTTAACCCATCATATGCCTAAGTCAGCATCTAGGTGGTTAGTGAGGATAGGGCTTTCTCTACACTTAATAGCTTCCCAGCGATGAGATTGCAGGTGCTAATGGATTGCTAAGACCCCCATCACTACCATCTTACTCCTCCTCTTCGACCCCGACAGAAACTTAATTTGATACCTGTCAGAGTTCTGCCGACTGCTCTGCTACTGTTAGTTGTACTGATCAGCGAATTCATTTAAAGACCTTGAGACGGTAAACTGACTTGATAAATAAAGATCATTCCATCAGCCGCCTCCTGTGTTCTGGTGATAATTGTCCTCCGTCATATCTATTCTAATAAAATACTAAGTGAAGACTAGATATTACTGTTTTTGGGGGCGGTGTACATGTATTCATTTGTATTAGTGTCCAATACAAATTAATTTCTGTACCTCCATGGGCGCGTCACTTCCAGGTTCAGTGGAGCTCCAATCACGGCAACGCAATGAGTTTACATAATCACAGTGTAAGCGCTCCTTGAGAAGAAGATACTGGGGGCTAGGATCTGCATGGGGGAAGGACTGTATGGAAAAATGGGCAGCCTGGGGTGGTCTGTATGGAAAATGGGGACGCATGTGGTGGGATTTGCACGGGAAAGGTGGCAGTAAGAGGGGGATCTGCATGGAAAAAGAGGTAGCCTGGGTAGGGATCTGTATGGAAAAGGGGGCCCCATAGAGTAAGATCTGCATGGGAAAGGGGGCAGTATAGGGGGGAGGTCTGTATATAAAAGGGGGCAGACTGTGGGGTGGGATCTGTATGTCAAAGGGGTAGCCTGCAGGGTGGGATCTGTTTGGCAAAGGAGGCAGCCTGCAGTGTGGAATCTGTATGACAAAAGGGGCAGCCTGGGGGTGGGATCTGTATGGTCAAGGGGACAGTCTAAGGGCTGGAATCTGTATGGCAAAGGGGGCAGCCTGCGCGGAGGGGATCTTTATGGCAAAGGGGGCATCCTGTAGAGTGGGATCTGTATAACAAAGTGGCACCCTGTGGGATGGGATCTGTATGGGAAAGGGGGCAGCCTGTTGGGTGGGATCTGTATGGCAAAGGGGGTAGCCAGCGGGGTGGGATCTGTATGGAAAAGGGGGCAGCCTGTCGGATGGGATATTTATGGCAAAGGGGGCATCCTGTAGAGTAGGATCTGTATAACAAAGAGGCACCCTGCGGGATGGGATCTGTATGGGAAAGGGGGCAGCCTACTGGGTGGGATCTGTATGGAAAAGTGGGGTAGCCTGCGGGGTGTGATCTGTATGGCAAAGAGGGCAGCCTGCATGGTAAGATCTGTATGGCAAAGGGGGCAGCCTGTGGGGTGGGATCTGTATAGAAAATGGGGCAGCCTGTATGGTGGGAAGTGTATTTCAAATGGGGTAGCCTGCAGGGTTGGGATGAGTAAGGAAAAGGGGGAAGACTGCGGGGTGGGATGAGTATGAAAAAGGGGCAGCCTGTAGAGTGGGATCTATATGGAAAACGAGGCAGCATAGCGTGGTATGCATGGAAAAGGGGGCAGCCCATGGGGTTGGATCAGTATGGAAAAGGGGGCAGCCCATGGGGTTGGATTAGTATGCAAAAGGGGGCAGCATGGAGTGGGATCAGTTAAAAAAAAAGGGGGTAGCTTGCAGGGTGGGGACAGTGGGATCATTATGGAAAAGGGGGCATGGTGTGATGGTCATGGCATATAAGGGGGGAACAGTGTGGTGGTCATGGTATATAAGGGGAAACAGTGTGGTGGTCCTGGTACATAAGGGGGACGGTGTGGAGGCCAGATAATAATAATATAATAATTTTTATTTCTATAGCACAAACATATTCTATAGCGCTTTACATTTCAGAGAGGACATGTACAGACAATATGAGACAATATAAAGTAACAAAATTAAGATACTAAGGAATGAGGGCCGTGCTCGTAAGCTTACAGTCTATGAGGAAATAGGGGAGGCACAAAAGGTAAATAGGGGGAGAAAAGCTTGTCATATATGGTCCAGCCATCGATTTAATAGGGGATTCAAAACCCGCTGCGTAGACCGGTCACCAGCCAGAAATTTATACAGGTACAGAGTGTAAAAAAGTACATGAAGAGGAATGGAGTCAGAAGATACAGGGGACAGGAATTGGAAGTAAACGGCGGTGAGGTGACAGGCTAGTCTAAAGAAATGCGTTTTTAGGGCCCGCTTAAAGGTGTGGATGTTGGGAATTAATCGGATTGTTCTTGGTAGTGTGTTCCAGAGAATAGGTGCAGCTCGTGAGAAATCTTGAAGACGGGAGTGGGAGGTTCGAATTGTTGAGGATGTCAGTCTTAGGTCATTAGCAGAGCGGAGGGCACAGGTGGGGTGATAGACAGAGATGAGGGAGGAGATGTAGGGCGGTGCGGAACTGTGGAGAGCTTTGTGAGTGAAAGTGATAAGATTATGTTGGATTCTGTAGCGGATAGGCAACCAGTGCAATGACTGGCACAGAGCAGAGGCATCAGTGAAGTGGTTGTAGAGGATGCAGCATTCAGGATGGTTGGAGAGGGGAGAATTTAATAACAGGGAGACCAATTAGTAAAGGATTACAATTATACAGGCGAGAATGAATGAGAGCGACAGCAAGAGTTTTTGCAGTCAAATGTAAGAAAAGGACAAATTCTAGAGATGTTTTTGAGGTGGAATTGACATGAACGAGCGAGTGAATGAATATGGGGAGTGATGGAGAGATCGGAGTCAAATATAACCCCAAGACAGCGGGCGTGCTGCTGGGGTGTAATGGTAGAACGACACACAGAAATGGTAATATTGGGTTTCAGAAGGTTGGGGGAGAGAGGAAACATGAGGAGTTCAGTTTTTGACAGATTCAGATAGAGGGAGTAAATAAAAAAGAGCAAGCTTCGGCACACTCAATAAGAGAATATGAAATGAAAAAAAAAATTTCTCAGGTGATTTTATTGCAAGGCACAAAAAAAGGTTCATCAATTATGTGACGCCCTGGGCAAGCCAGGGGTCACAGGTCACAACACCACACGCACCCCACATTCCCTGCAGGTACACACTAGGTCAAAACTAAAATCCTTGTTGCCTTCCTCCAGGGGCTGATGTCCACACCAGGGGGTGGGCCAGGCAGTTGGCTCCGCCCACCGAGGAGTTCACAGCCCTGGAGGCGGGAAAACCAGGCAGTTGAAGTCAGACTAGAGTCTGAGAAGGAGTAAACAGTGAGAGTAGAGATAGTGGAAAGTGACAGTTAAGCAAGCCTGAAGTTGGTCCGGGTGTGTGCCCCGGACTGAGACAGCAAGGTTGGCAGACGGCGGTGACCGTCTGCAGGCGAGACTGATTGGAGGTTGCCGAAAGGACCGTGGACGGGTGGTGACCCGGCGGTACCGGAGCGGTATACAAAGATTAGTCAGCACCAGGGCAGGGGCCTTTCGGATCCCGGCAAGGCTTGGAGTCGCCGAAGTTACCAAATCCGTCAGTAAAGGGGACGACTGTCTCCCAACAACCAAGTCCCGTTGAAGGCAACAGTCCAACCGTTAAGGGGAGACACCGCCACCGCCAAGGCACCAGTTTCCCAGGGCCAGCGCCTGCGGGCAAGAGTGGAGCTCCTCCGGCTCAGATCCAAGCTTGGGAGCGGGTTACCGGTGGGGACCCATCGCTACCAAAGAGACTTTCATAGGTGCAGGGAAGAGACCGTCACCGCTAACTGCAGGGAACATCAGCACCGTGAACCGTCCGAGGGACCCATCCAACCAGCCGTTTGTTTACCGAGAACTGTGTCGTGTTTACTGGCTGAGTGAGTACCTCCGTGCCGTATGGCACAGCGCTGCCCCTGCGCCCCTGCACCTCCACAGGCCCCATACCCGCCTGTCCACCATACCAACCCCATCACTGGGCCCCGGGAGCACCACAACCCCTACCCACGGAGGGGCACATCAACAACTGGCTACTCCATACCATCACTCCCGGGCTCCCCATACCGAGCAGCGGTGGTGTTAACAAATCACCACAACCGTGGGTGGCGTCACGGACAACAAACTATCCCAAAACACCAACTCCCCTTTTCACTCACGGGCGAGGAGCGCCGCTCGAGTCCCCGGGATCCGGCCCATCGCTCCAGCCACCGAGCAGCGGCAGCGGCAGGCCGCAGCAGCCGCAGCGGCAGCCGGACCCGAGCAGTGGGAGAGCGCGGCGTCCCCTCCTCCGCCCGCGACAACTACACCGACGTTTCAGCTCGTAGAGCTTTTACCAAGGTGATACTAAAAAAGATATATAAGGACATAGACTATACATTAGATGGATCAATTGGATCAAAACGTGGTTGTGGGATGATGCCTATTGCTGCAATAATACAAGTAGGTGTGAAAAGGAATGGTGATGATGCCAATATACACTGGCGAAAAAGTGATGCTGTCCTTGGCAATAGTCCTCAGCGGAAAATAGAAAGTTTGGGAGCTGAAGAATATGAATCGCCTATGGCATCACAGAGGGGTATTTTAATGGCAACCGTCAATACAGGCTTAGTGCAATAGGGATCCAATGGAAATCCTAAAGGTAAGTGTGTAATAGTGAGAATCTCTCCAGGTTGATTGAACCATATAATGCATATCAGAGATCCACTTTCAAATCAGGCTGTGGTATGCTTCAAGGAGACCATTGGAAATGCCTATGAACAGGGTGTGCACGTCTTAAACGCCAGGGGACAGCAGGAGATAAAGTGCCAGGCTGACTTTTTCTGTAAACTTAGATAGAGGGAGGACATGATGTTGGAGACAGTGGACAGACAATCGGTAGTATTTTGTAATAATGCAGGGGTGATGTCAGGAGAAGATGTGTACAGTTGGGTGTCATCAGCATAAAGATGGTACTGGAAACCAAATCTGCTGATCATTTGTCCAATAGTGGCAGTGTAGAGAGAGAAATGGAGGGGGCCTAGGACTGAACCCTAAGGAACCCCAACCTTAAGGAGAAGAGGAGAGGAAAAGGAGCCGTCAAAATATACAGTGAATGAGCGGTCAGAGAGGTAAGAGGAGAACCAAGAAAGAACGGTGTCCTTGAGCCCGATATAGCGGAGCATAGTAGGAGGAGCTGGTGATCCACAGTATCAAATGCAGCAGAGAGATCCAGAAGAATCAGCATGGAGTAGTGACCATCACATGTTTCTCATAGGAACAACCACGGGAAGGGCTGTCTTCTACTAGGCATTGCTCCCACTAGACAGTTTCCTACTCCACATTGATGAGGGGCAAATACCCCGAAACAGCTGTCTGTGGATGGATACCATGTTTGGCATAGATGGTCTCCTTGACTGGAGACTGCCCTTCCCGTGGTTATTCCTTCCCAGTGAAAGACCTGGCTAGTTACCTGCCAGCGTTGAGAAACATGTGATGGTGTCTCCGTGGCTTCCTTGTTTTGCATATTTCCCAGGGGGCATTGCTCTAGAATCACTGCGTTGAAAAAACACGTGATGGTGCTCCGCAGTGCTAGATGTTGATCTCCCTAAGGTCAACCATCCTTACCTATATAGTCTTCTACAAGGCATTGCTCCCACTAGCCAGTTTCCTACTCCACACTGATGAGGGACAGATACCCTGAAACAGCTGTCTGTGGATGGATACCATGTTTTGGCATAGGTGGTTTCCGTGACTGGAGACTGCCCTTCCCGTGGTTATTCCTTCCCAGTGAAAGACCTGGCTAGTTACCTGCCAGCGTTGAGAAACATGTGATGGTGTCTCCGCGGCTTCCTTGTTTTGCATATTTCCCAGGGGGCATTGCTCTAGAATCACTGCGTTGAAAAAACACGTGATGGTGCTCCGCAGTGCTAGATGTTGATCTCCCTAAGGTCAACCATCCTTACCTATATAGTCTTCTACAAGGCATTGCTCCCACTAGCCAGTTTCCTACTCCACACTGATGAGGGACAGATACCCTGAAACAGCTGTCTGTGGATGGATACCATGTTTTGGCATAGGTGGTTTCCGTGACTGGAGACTGCCCTTCCCGTGGTTGTTCATTCCCGGTGAAAGACCTGGCTAGTTACCTGCCAGCGTTGAGAAACATGTGATGGTATCTCCGCGGCTTCCTTGTTTTGCATATTTCCCAGGGGGCATTGCTCTAGAATCACTGCGTTAAGAAAACACGTGATGGTGCTCCGCAGTGCTGGATGTTGATCTCCCTAAGGTCAACCATCCTTACCTATATATGCTTCATGCCCATAGACATACAGTACATGGCTCTGCTACATGTCCATAGACATACATGGCTCTGCTACATGCAAATATGGACACGCACAGCTCCACTACATGCACCTATAAACACATACAGTGGGTAGGGAAAGTATTCAGACCCTTTTAAATTTTCACTTTTTGTTTCATTGCAGCCATTTGGTAAATTCAAAAAAGTTCATTATTTTTCTCATTAATGTACACTCTGCACCCCATCTTGACAGAAAAAACAGAAATGTAGAAACTTTTGCAAATTTATTAAATAAGAAAAAGTGAAATATCACATGGCCATAAGTATTCAGACCCTTTGCTCAGTATTGAGTAGAAGCCCCCTTTTGAGCTAGTACAGCCATGAGTCTTCTTGGCAATGATGCAACACGTTTTTCACACCTGGATTTGGGGATCCACTGTCATTCTTCCTTGCAGATCCTCTCCAGTTCCATTAGGTTGTATGGTAAACGTTGGTGGACAGCCATTTTCAGGTCTCTCCGGAGATGCTCAATTGGGTGGAGGTCAGGGCTCTGGCTGGGCCAATCAAAAATGGTCACAGAGTTGTTCTGAAGTCACTCCTTTGTTATTTTAGCCGTGTGCGTGAACCTTCGGCCAAGTCTGAGCTCCAGAGCACTCTGGAAAAGGTTTTCTTCCAGGATATCTCTGTACTTTGCTGCATTCATCTTTCCTTCAATTGCAACCAGTCGTTCTTTCCCTGCAGCTGAACAACACCCCCATAGCATGATGCTGCCACCACCATGTTTCACTGTTGGGATTGTATTGGGCACGTGATAAGCAGTGCTTGGTTTTCTCCACACATACCACTTAGAATTATCACCCAATAGTTCTATCTTCATCTCATCAGAACAGAGAATCTTTCTCATAGTTTTGGAGTCATTCATGTGTTTTTTTGCAAATGCTATGCGGGCTTTCATATGTCTTGTAAAGGATTCCGTAGGGCCAATCTGCCATAAAGGCCCGACTGGTGAAGGGCTGCAGTGATAGTTGACTTTGTGGAACTTTCTCCCATCTCCCTACTGCATCTCTGGAGCTCAGCCACAGTGATCTTAGGGTTCTTCCTTACCTCTCTCACCAAGGCTCTTCTCCCATGATTCCTCAGTTTGGCTGGATGGCCAGGTCTAGGAAGAGTTCTAGTGGTCCCAAACTTCTTCCATTTAAGGATTATGGATCCACTGTGCTCTTAGGAACCTTGAGTACTGCAGAAATTATTTTGTAACCTTGGCCAGATCTGTGCCTTGCCAAAATCCTGTCTCTAAGCTTATCTAGAATGATAGCTATCAGAATGATAAGTAGCCCCCCTGATTTATTGTGCCCTGTTGTGTGAGCACTATTTAGTACTTTATTAATAGGCACGTGCACTTTTTTCTTTATTGAGTTAAGGGTGAGTCAGGGTAGGTAAGGAAGAGACAATGACGATTTGGGGCGCCATATCGACTATATAGGGTGCCGACCTCCGCTGCCAGGTAGTGTACAGGAGGGAGGTATCTATTGTAGGGCATTTATTAGCTCTCCTCCCTCATCAGTGCACTAGTGAGTTTGTCTTCCTTTGGTATTGCTTGTGTTTAAATAATCTATTATTGTCTTGTATTTTAAATATTTATCAATAAATGTATGTTTTTAGGAAGGTTTTTTGTTAGGTCAGATCTGTGCTACATGCACACGCCATGCAGCTGAACTTAAAAAATAATGTTTATTCCACCTGGAAACATTGGGCTACATTTCGAACATGCCCCTATCATATGACAGAAATGACGTCATACTTGGAAGGAGCCCATACACTCTAGCATCTACCCTGTGGAAAGATGGGTAATAAAAAAAAAGAAAAAATGGATATTGGCCCTAAAGCAAAGAAAAGTGCAATCGTTAATAATGGTGGCCAAGTAGGCCTCTGAGGGGCACAAACAGCTAAAATGTAGTGACAATAGGCCTGTGCCGCACTTTGCCCCTGTTCTGTGCTGGTTGATGATGGTTCCTCAATGTGTGAACACATTTCTCGCTGCTATGTAACTTTAAGAAGCCTGAGACGTTTCACCATCACAGTGTCCATGACTATAGATAAATCCCGCCTGCCACAGGGTCACTATGTGGTACTGGAATCGATATTCAGCAACAATCAGATGTGCGCACTTTACACCAGATTATGAGGCGAGTCACACGTCTAGAAGTACAACTAAAAACAGAAGTTCCTCAAAACAGGAACTGTCATCTATGATCGAGGTAACAGCCCTGGTGTCGTCAGACATGACCTTTACTGCTAGAAACTAATGATTCCTGCTCCGAAGCATACTTGGGCATTAACATGACAGGAAGAGTTACTGAATCACAGGTCCAAAATACAGTCATGGCCAAAAGTGTTGGCACCCTTCAAATTCTTCCAGAAAATGAAGCATTTATCCAAATTATTGAAATTAGCGCATTTTTTGTCATACAAGTTTATTTCCTTTGTGGGTACTGAAACAACACAGAAAGCAGAGAAGAAATGGCAAATTGGATATAATTTCACACAAACCCTCAAAAATGGGCCAGATAAAACTAGTTAAACAATTTTAAGTATGTGATGCTTGGTCAAACCCACCTGTACCAAGTAACAGGTGTGGGCAATATGAAAATCACACCTGAAACCGTATTAAAAGGGGAGAAGTTGTCTCGATCTTTGCATTGTGCGTTGATCTGTGCCACACTAAAAACAGAACAGAAGAAGGAGAAGAGAACTGTCTGAGGACTTGAGAATCAAAATTGTTGAAAAATCTCAACAATCTCACAGTTACAAATCCATCTCAAGAGATCTTGATATTCCATTGACCATGGTGAACAACATAATCAAGAAGTTTACAACCCATGGTAAGATAGCTAATCTCTTTGGATGTGAATGACAGAGAAAATTTGATGAAAGGTTGTAATGCAGGATAAGCAGATAAGTAGGACAATGGATAAAGGCCCAGTCACACTAAACAACATCGCTGGCAACATCGCTGCTAACGAACAACTTTTGTGACGTAACAGCGATGTTGCTAGCGATGTTGCTGTGTGTGACATCCATCAACAACCTGGCCCCTGCTGTGAGGTCATTGGTTGTTGCTGAATGTCCTGGGCCATTTTTTAGTTGTTGCTCTCCTGCTGTGAAGCACAGATCGCTGTGTGTGACAGCGAGACAGCAACAACTAAATGTGCAGGCAGCAGGAGCCAGCTTCTGCGGACTCTGGTAACCACAGTAAACATCGGGTAACCAAGAAGCCCTTACCTTGGTTACCCGATATTTACCTTCGTTACCAGCCTCCGCCGCTCTCAGCTGTCAGTGCCGGCTCCTACTCTGTGCACATGTAGCTGCAGTACACATCGGGTAATTAACCCCATGTGTACTGTAGCTAGGAGAGCAGGGAGCCAGCGCTAAGCGGTGTGCTCTGGTAACCAAGGTAAATATCGGGTTGGTTACCCGATATTTACCTTAGTTACCAAGTGCAGCATCGCTTCCACGCGGCTGGTCACTGGTTGCTGGTGAGCTCACCAGCAACTCGTGTAGCCATGCTCCAGCGATCCCTGCCAGGTCAGATTGCTGGTGGGATCGCTGGAGCGTCGCAGTGTGACATCTCACCAGCAACCTCCTAGCAACTTACCAGCGATCCCTATCAGGTTGGATCATTGTTGGGATCGCTGGTAAGTTGTTTAATGTGACTGGGCCTTAAGCAGCTCCAATGAAGTTTCAAAGAAATTCCGTCTGTCCTGCAGACTCAGGAGGCATCAGTGTCAGGCTATGTGCGCACGTTGCGTTTTATTCCGCAGCGTGTAAGTCACTGAATGTGCCTCTCAGAACGCAGCCGAAAAGCTGCGCTCTGAGGCGCATTGTTACTGCAGAATTCCTGCAGAATTCATGCGTTCTGGATGCTTGCTCTGCCATAGACAAAGTGGGAAAAGCATTCAGAACGCACATTTTTGACAGTGCGGTCCCACTCGGCTCTGCTGCATCCCTACAGACTTGTAGCAGAGCCAAGTGGGACCGCACTGTCAAAAAGAGCATGGCTGGCTGCGAGACAGAGCCATGCGATCAGAATGAACTCAGATGAACTTCACCTGACTTCATTGTGATCGCGCGGCTCTGTGCGTGTGCCACAGCTTGATTTGCGATCACACGTGATGGACTCACCGGTGACCACAAATCTCTTGAGTAACTGAAGTGACCCGCGCGATCACAAGTGCCGTCACTCAGGTTACCCGTGGCCAGCTCAAGTCCTCCACCTGAGGCCTTTGGCCGCGGGTAACCTGAGTGACGTCTCCGCTGACAGTGTGACTCACTTCAGTTTCTGCGTGGAGCTGACAGGAGCGGCGGTGTTCTACTGCCGCTCCTGTCAGCTTCATGTAGCAGAGTTGGATGCGTCGTGGGACCTCATGAGGATTACGCCGGACCTGGAGGGGTGTTTGGGGATTTTAATAAAGTGGTGAAAGAGGGTGTTTTTTTTGTCTTTTATTTCAAATAAAGGATTTTTTTGGGTGTATGTGTTTATTTACTTTCACTTACAGGTTACTCATTGGGGGTGTCTCATAGACACCTGCAATGATTAACGTAGGACTTAGTGACAGCTATAGGCTGCCATTAACTCCTTATTACCCAGACTGTCACCATACCAGGGCAATTCTGGATGAGCCGGGTAGAGTCCCGGGACTGTCGCATCTAATCGATGCGGCAATTCCGGGTGGCTGCTGGCTGATATTTTTTTTAGGCTGGGGGGCTCCCCATAACGTGGGGCTCCCCATCCTGAGAATACCAGCCGTCAGCCATGTGGCTTTATCATGGCTGGTATCAAAATTGGGGGGGACCGCATGCCGTTTTTTTTTAATTATCTATTTATTTCTTTTACTGCACTACATAGACCCGCCCACCGGTGGCTGTGATTGGTTGCAGTGAGACAGCTGTCACTCAGCATGGGGGCGCGTCTGAATGCAATCAATCATAGGCGCCGGTGAGCGGGGGAAGCAGTGAATACGAGATGGAATAATGAGTGGCCGGCATTTTTAAAAGCTGGAGAAGCTGCCGCAGTGTGGCAGCTGTGCAGCGCCACGCCGGTGATCGGTCAGTGATCGGTGAGTATGAGAGAGGGGAGAGAGGGATAGACCGACGGAGAGAGAGAGACCGACCGACAGAGAGACAGACAGACAGAGAGAGAGACCGACATTGACAGACAGAGAGAAAGAGAGTGTGGGTGGAAAATGCAACCAAAACGCACAAAAGAAGTGACATGTTGCTTTTTAGAACGCAGCGTCTTGGCAGCAGGCGAAACGCTGCATTCTAAAATGCAACGTGCGGATGGAATTTGCAAAATCTTCATAGATTGTGCTGGGGACGCAGGACGCATGCTTTTACGCTACGGTGCAGAACGCAGCGTAACAGCATGATAACATGCAACGTGCGCACACAGCCACAGCATGAACTATCCATCTACATTTGAATTAAATGAAACGCTATGGCAGGAGACCCAGGACCCCACTGCTGACACATAATGTAGAAAAAGTCTGGCTCTACTGCTATAAATTAAGGTACTATAGGGTAAATAAATATGTATCTCAAATAGCAAAACCCAAGCACTCAAAAAGGAGAGGAGAGATGATTTTGATGCAAGTGTTTTATTAACAACCGACTGTTGGTTTAGTGTAGAGGTCAGTGGATAAGGATCTATCTGTACTTATCTCGACTGTAGCGTCAAGAAAATGGAGGGAACTATTGTTGTGATGTAAAGTGAAGGATATGTTATCGGTAGCCGTGTTAATATCGGAGAAGGATTCAACCATGAGGCTTTGCTACACTTGGCCCTCCTTGTGTAAACCTGAGTACCTTTAACTTTATATGCAGATTCTGCTATCATTAATTCTGTTATTGTCATTACTGTGGACATCTCCCCTTGTTGGTATTTTGCATTATTGGTACATGCTCATTTAACGTATGTATTCCTTATATACTAGACACTGCATACTTGAAAATGTAATGCCCTACATCTAATCTTCATAGACGGTTCTCCGAGGTGACCCGTACGACATAGCATCTCTATATTAAGTATGTGTTCATTTTGTATATATTTGTACATTTGTGTATATATTATAATTCTTTTCACTTGTATATACTCACTATGTGTCTTTAACCTTTGCAGGCAACTACCTTGATAAAGGTGTCATAACAGAAACGTTGGTTGTTGCTAAATGTCAGGGTTTACACTTTTGCAGTTTGTCGGTTACTAATAAAACACTTGCATCAAAATCATCTCCCCACTGCTGACACTGACATAAAAAAAGCTACACTTCAGTGTGCCAAAACGTACGTAAGACAAAATCCTTCTAGGAAAGCGTTTTGTGGATGAGACCAATATAGAGTTTTTTGGTAAAGCACATCATTCTACTGATTACCAAAAATGGAATGAGGCATACAAAGAAAAGAACACAGTACCTACAGTCAAATATGGTAGAGGTTCAAAGATGTTTCGGGATGTTTCGCTGCCTCTGGCACTAGGTGCCTTGATTGTGTGCAAGTCATCATTAAATCTGAAGATTACAAAAAAATTTTGGGTCACAATTTAGTGCCCAGTGTCAGAAAGCTGGGTTTACATAGGTCATGGGTCTTCTAGCAGAACAATGACTCCAAGCATAGCCCCAGAAATGGATGGAAACAAAGCGCTGGAGAGTTCTGAAGTGGCCAGTGATGAATTCAGAGTTAAAGGGAACCTGTCAGCAGAATTTTCGCAATTAAACTAAAAGAATCCCCTTCTGCAGCTCCTGGGCTGCATTCTAGAAAGGTTACTGTTGCTATTGTGTCCCCTTTGAGACCTAAATAAACACTTTATAAATTTTTACTTTTTTGTATGCTAATGTGGTTTTATGGTCACGGGGCGGGCTGTATTTCGTCCGTTATTCGCCCTCCTGCCGCTGTTCGATGTCCCCCATTGCTCATTTACATAGATGAGGACCCCGCCCTCATGAACTTTGTGCTCCCGAGGTCTCACGCATGCCCAGTGGAACTATCGCGGGACTCAGCACTGTGCAAAACGTGAACGCTTGTGAGGTGATTGCGCAGGAGCGAGATTATGGGCGGCGCTGTGATTTTCAATTGAAACAGACAAGGACCACAAGAGAATCACATAGTGGTACAAGCAACAACTCAATAATCATGATAACCCAAAAGAAGAGTCTTTAGATTTGCTAAAAGCAGAAAAAACCCAAACAAGCAATAGTTTAGAATGTATAGAACATTTATTGAAATAAGTGCTGTAGGGTATAACAAATAACACATTGGTTAAAAGGACCAGGAGGAGGAGTGCTGAAGGGGAAAGAAACCCCACGTGTCCCGGAGAGATGAAAAGGAGGCAGTTCACTCACCAAGGTCAAATCACCATAGGTACCGGGATAACCGGGTGATTTGACCTCGGTGAGTGAACTGTCTCATCTTTATGCCACACATGGAAGCACCTTGCCCGTATGTGAGCGCCTGGTTTTAAAAAGATGTAGGTTTTTCTGTTTCTTGGGCACTTTGCCCATAGGTCTTTTTATTATCACCTCTAGAGTTTTATAAACTCCTTTACATCTCTCTGGGACACGTGGGGCTTCTTTCCCCTTCAGCACTCCTCCTCCTGGTCCTTTTAGCCAATCTGTTATTTGTTATACCCTACAGCACTTATTTCAATAAATGTTCTATACATTCTAAACTATTGCTTGTTTGGGTTTTTTCTGCTTTTAGCAAATTAAAGACTCTTCTTTTGGGTTATTGTGATTGTCATCAGCAGCGTCATCCAAGTACCCGCCCATAATCTCGTGCACGCACTTTTCCCTCTGCCTCCACCGTTATGTGCAAGCGCTGGCCATATGAACCCACGTCACCTATTACCCATCTTTCCCTGGAGTTGGAAATAGATGGGAGGATCAGCACACCACCGATCATAACTGCATAACGGTGGAGGCAGAGGGAAAAGCGCGGGCACGAGATTATGGGCGGGTACTTGGATGACGCTGCTGATGACAATCACAGCGCCACCCATAATCTCGCACCTGCGCAGTCACCTCACCAGCGTTCACGCTTTGCACAGTGCTCAGTCCCGCGATAGTGCCACTGGTCATGTGCGAGACATCGGGAGCACAAAGTTCATGAGAGTGGTGTCCTCATGTACAGTCATGGCCAAAAGTTTAGAGAATGACACCAAAATTATATTTTCACATGATCTGTTGCCCTCTGGTTTTCAATTGTGTTTGTCTGATGTTTACATTACATACAGAAATATAATTGCAATCATATTATGAGTACCAAAAGGTTATATTGACAGTTAGGGCGGCCTTGCACACTACGACATCGCAGGTGCGATGTCGGTGGGGTCAAATCGAAAGTGATGCACATCCGGCGTCACTTGCGATGTTGTAGTGTGTAAATCCTAGATGATACGATTAACGAGCGCAAAAGCGTCGTTATCGTATCATAGGTGTATTCTCCGACATTTCCATAATGCCGGTGCAGAGACAGGTACGATGCAGTTCCTCGTTCCTGCGGCAGCACACATCGCTGTGTATGAAGCCGCAGGAGCGAGGAACATCTCCTACCTACCTCCCAGCTGCAATGAGAAGGAAGGAGGTGTGCGGGATGTTTACATCCTGCTCATCTCCGCCCCTCCACTTTGATTGGCCGCCTGCCGTGTGACGTCGCTATGACGCCGCACGACCCGCCCCCTTAGGAAGGAGGCAGGTCGCCAGCCAGAGCGACGGTCGCAGGGCAGGTGAGTGCATGTGAAGCTGGCGTAGCGATAATGTTCGCTACGCCAGCCATCACAAGATATCGTACCTGCGACGGGGGCGGGGACTATCGCACTCGACATCGCAGCATCGGCTTGCGATGTCATAATGTGCAAAGCCCACCTTAGAATGAGTTAATCCAGCAAGTCAATATTTGCAGTGTTGATCCTTCTTCTTCAGGACCTCTGCTATTCTCCCTGGCATGCTCTCAATCAACTTCTGGACCAAATCCTGACTGATAGCTGTCCATTCTTGCATAAGCAATGCTTGCATTTTGCCAGAATTTGTTGGTTTTTGTTTGTCCACCCGTTTCTTGATGATTGCCCACAAGTTCTCAATGGGATTAAGATCTGGGGAGTTTCCAGGCCATGGACCCAAAATCTCTATGTTTTGTTCCATGAGCCATTTAGTGATCACCTTTGCTTTATGGCAAGGTGCTCCATCATGCTGGAAAAGGCATTGTTGGGCGCCAAACTGCTCTTGGACAGTTGGGAGAAGTTGCTCTTGGAGGACATTCTGGTACCATTCTTTATTCATGGCTGTGTTTTTAGGCAAGACTGTGAGTGAGCCGATTCCATTGGCTGAGAAGCAACCCCACACATGAATCGTTTCAGGATGCTTAACAGTTGGCATGAGACAAGACTGGTGGTAGCGCTCACCTCTTCTTCTCCTAATAAGCTGTTTTCCAGATGTCCCAAACAATCGAAAAGGGGATTCATCTGAGAAAATGACTTTACCCCAGTCCTCAGCAGTCCACTCCCTGTACCTTTTGCAGAATATCAGTCGGTCCCTGATGTTTTTTCTGGAGAGAAGTGGCTTCTTTGCTGCCCTCCTTGAAACCAGGCCTTGCTCAAGCAGTCTCCGCCTCACAGTGCGTGCAGAAGCACTCACACCAGCCTGCTGCCATTGCTGAGCTAGCTCGGCACTGCTGGTAGTCCGATCTCGCAGCTGAAACAGTTTTAAGATACGGTCCTGGCGTTTGCTGGTCCTTCTTGGGCGCCCTGGAGCCTTTTTGGCAACAATGGAAGCTCTCTCCTTGAAGTTCTTGATGATGCGATAGATTGTTGACTGAGGTGCAATCTTTGTAGCTGCGATACTCTTCCCTTTTAGGCCATTTTAGTGCAGAGCAATGGCGGCTGCACGTGTTTCTTTAGAGATAACCATGGTTAACTGAAGAGAAACAATGATACCAAGCACCAGCCTCCTTTTAAAGTGTCCAGTGGTGTCATTCTTTCTTAATCATGACTGATTGATTGCCAGCCCTGTCCTCATCAACACCCACACCTGTGTTAATGGAACAATCACTAAAACAATGTTAGCTGCTACTTTTAAGGCAGGAATGCAATGATGTTGAAATGTGTTTTGGGGGTTGAAGTTCATTTTCTTAGCCAATATTGACTTGACAAGTAATTGCTGTTAAGCTGATCACTCTTTAGGACATTTTGGAGTATATGCAAATTGCCATTAGAAAAAATTAAGCAGTAGACTTTGTAAAAATTAATATTTGTAGCATTCTCAAAACTTTTGGCCATGACTGTATGTAAATGAGCAATGGGGGACGGCGAATAGCGGCAGGAGGGCGAATAACGGACGAAATACAGCCCGACCCCGTGACCATAAAACCACATTAGCATACAAAAAGGTAAGAATTTATAATGTGTTTATTTAGGTCTCAAAGGGGGCCAGTAGCAACAGGAACCTTTCTAGAATGCAGCCCAGGAGCTGCAGAAGGGGAACCTTTTAGTTTAATTACGAAAATTCTGCTGACAGATTCCCTTTAAATCCCATTGAACACCCGTGGAGAGATCTTAAAATTGCTGTTGGGAGAAGGCGTCTGCAAATATGAGAGACCTGGAGCAGTCTGCAAAACAAGAGTGGTCCAATATTCCAGGTGAGAGGTGTAAGGAGCTTACTGATGGTTATAGGAAGGGATTGTTTGCAGTAATTTATTCCACAGGGTGTACAACCAAATACCGTGCCAACAATGTCCTCCCAGTTTTGGAGTTTTGTGGGAAATTATGTCCAATTTGCCTTTTTTTCCTCATATGTGTTTTTGTTTTGTTCCAATACATAGAAAGGAAATAAACATTTTCTGGAACAATTTCAAGAGTAACAACACTTCAGCCATGACTGTATGTCTGTGGGGATGGACTGAAGAGGTCTAGGACCGCCGAGGAGAAAAGCCTTTATTAATGCCTCAAAAGACAGTGTAGCAGTATGCAGGAGGAACTGTCCTAATGTCTGAGGTGCAATTACCCCCCCTCCTCCATATATAACATTGAAAAGTGCAGTGAGGGCCAAAATGTTGCCCCTGGATATGGAGGGCTATGGGGATCCAAGTTCAGATTACTCCCAGGGATGGGGAGAGGGTGTCTAGAGTTTGGGTCTGTAAAAAGAATACTAAAAGTGCGGCTACAGATGGGGCAGACTCTGGGGGGTCTCTGTGGATGGGGCACTCTCTGGGGATAACTGTGGATGGGGCACTCTCTGGGGGTCTCTGTGGATGGGGCACTCTCTGGGGGTCTCTGTGGATGGGGCACTCTCTCGCGGTCTCTGTGAATGGGGCACTCTCTGGGGGTCTCTGTGGATGGGGCACTCTCTGGGGGTCTCTGTGGATGGGGCACTCTCTGGGGGTCTCTGTGGATGGGGCACTCTCTGGGGGTCTCTGTGGATGGGGCACTACCCGGGGGGTCTCTGTGGATGGGGCACTCTCTGGGGGTCTCTGTGGATGGGGCACTCTCTGGGGGTCTCTGTGGATGGGGCACTCTCTGGGGGTCTCTGTGGATGGGGTACTACCCGGGGTGTCTCTGTGGATGGGGCATTCTCTGAGGGTCTCTGTGGATAGGGAACTCTCTAGGGGTCTCTGTGGATGGGGCACTCTCTGGGGGTCTCTGTGGATGGGGCAATCTCTGGGGGTCTCTGTGGATGGGGCACTGTTTGGGGGTCTCTGTGGATGGGGCACTCTCTGGGGGTCTCTGTGGATGGGGCACTCTCTGGGGGTCTCTGTGGATGGGGCAATCTCTGGGGGTCTCTGTGGATGGGGCACTGTTTGGGGGTCTCTGTGGATGGGGCACTCTCTGGGGGTCTCTGTGGATGGGGCACTGTTTGGGGGTCTCTGTGGATGGGGCACTCTCTGGGGGGTCTCTGTGGATGGGGCACTCTCTGGGGGTCTCTGTGGATGGGGCAATCTCTGGGGGTCTCTGTGGATGGGGCACTGTTTGGGGGTCTCTGTGGATGGGGCACTCTCTGGGGGTCTCTGTGGATGGGGCACTCTCTGGGGGTCTCTGTGGATGGGGCAATCTCTGGGGGTCTCTGTGGATGGGGCACTGTTTGGGGGTCTCTGTGGATGGGGCACTCTCTGGGGGTCTCTGTGGATGGGGCACTGTTTGGGGGTCTCTGTGGATGGGGCACTCTCTGGGGGTCTCTGTGGATGGGGCACTCTCTGGGGGTCTCTGTGGATGGGGCACTACCCGGGGTGTCTCTGTGGATGGGGCATTCTCTGAGGGTCTCTGTGGATAGTGAACTCTCTAGGGGTATCTGTGGATAGGGAACTCTCTAGGGGTCTCTGTGGATGGGGCACTCTCTGGGGGTCTCTGTGGATGGGGCACACTCTGGGGGTCTCTGTGGATGGGGCAATCTCTGGCGGTCTCTGTGGATGGGGCACTCTCTGGGGGCTCTGTGGATGGGGCACTCTCTGAGGGGTCTCTGTGGATGGGGCACTCTCTGGGGATAACTGTGGATGGGGCACTCTCTGGGGGTCTCTGTGGATGGGGCACTCTCTGGGGGTCTCTGTGGATGGGGCACTCTCTGGGGGTCTCTGTGGATGGGGCACTCTCTGGGGGTCTCTGTGGATGGGGCACTCTCTGGGGATCTCTGTGGATGGGGCACTCTCTGGGGGACTCTGTGGATGGGGCACTCTCTGGGGGTCTCTGTGGATGGGGCACTCTCTGGGGGTCTCTGTGGATGGGGCACTCTCTGGGGGTCTCTGTGGATGGGGCACTCTCTGGGGGTCTCTGTGGATGGGGCACTCTCTGGGGGTCTCTGTGGATGGGGCACTCTCTGGGGGTCTCTGTGGATGGGGCACTCTCTAGGGGTCTCTGAGGATGGGGCACATTATTCCATTATTTCCGTGTATGTCTACCGTTGTGTGATCTTCCTATCACACCGGAGTGCAGTCGGGGAGGTTCAGGCTAATGACACAGCACACTGCTCTGCACGGTGTGGGCGGCTGCTGTGTTATCCCGTGAATGCACCATGTGACACACTGACCCCTCCCCTTTAGTGATTGTCCCGGTCTCGGTCATGTGACAGTATAAATTCTGACCTGGGTTGTTAGTGTGGGGATGTCGGGGATGATGCCGGGGTCCGCGCTGGTGTCCGTGCTGCTGCTTACCGTCTATGTCGGCTGCCTGGCCCAGGACGTGCCCCCGGTGAGTGGGAGAGCATGACTGTACCGGGCAAGGGACTTGTTATTAGGGGTATTGCCCGCAACTTTGTTTGTTGGAGCCGTAAAGCGCAGACTGTGGCTGTAATGCGCTTTTCCGGGTGGTGATCACTGATTAGTGCGGGAGCAGAGGCGTGTATACGCATGTGTTATATACCGAATACATTGCGTAATGCCTCAGTGCACGGTGCTGTGCACCTGCAGGTTAGGGACGATTACTACAGGATTATATACAAATGTGCTATATTGTCACTGTCTACAGCGACTTCATAACATGTTTGGGCCTTAAGTGTGCTGCGCCCCCTTGACTGTAGAGGAATCGCATGTTGCGGCCCTGCCCCCTTGACTGTAGAGGAATCGCATGTTGCGGCCCTGCCCCCTTGACTGTAGAGGAATCGCATGTTGCGGCCCTGCCCCCTTGACTGTAGAGGAATCGCATGTTGCGGCCCTGCCCCCTTGACTGTAGAGGAATCGCGTGTTGCGGCCCTGCCCCCTTGACTGTAGAGGACTCGCGTGTTGCGGCCCTGCCCCCTTGACTGTAGAGGACTCGCGTGTTGCGGCCCTGCCCCCTTGACTGTAGAGGACTCGCGTGTTGCGGCCCTGCCCCCTTGACTGTAGAGGACTCGCGTGTTGCGGCCCTGCCCCCTTGACTGTAGAGGACTCGCGTGTTGCGGCCCTGCCCCCTTGACTGTAGAGGACTCGCGTGTTGCGGCCCTGCCCCCTTGACTGTAGAGGACTCGCGTGTTGCGGCCCTGCCCCCTTGACTGTAGAGGACTCGCGTGTTGCGGCCCTGCCCCCTTGACTGTAGAGGACTCGCGTGTTGCGGCCCTGCCCCCTTGACTGTAGAGGACTCGCGTGTTGCGGCCCTGCCCCCTTGACTGTAGAGGACTCGCGTGTTGCGGCCCTGCCCCCTTGACTGTAGAGGACTCGCGTGTTGCGGCCCTGCCCCCTTGACTGTAGAGGACTCGCGTGTTGCGGCCCTGCCCCCTTGACTGTAGAGGACTCGCGTGTTGCGGCCCTGCCCCCTTGACTGTAGAGGACTCGCGTGTTGCGGCCCTGCCCCCTTGACTGTAGAGGACTCGCGTGTTGCGGCCCTGCCCCCTTGACTGTAGAGGACTCGCGTGTTGCGGCCCTGCCCCCTTGACTGTAGAGGACTCGCGTGTTGCGGCCCTGCCCCCTTGACTGTAGAGGACTCGCGTGTTGCGGCCCTGCCCCCTTGACTGTAGAGGACTCGCGTGTTGCGGCCCTGCCCCCTTGACTGTAGAGGACTCGCGTGTTGCGGCCCTGCCCCCTTGACTGTAGAGGACTCGCGTGTTGCGGCCCTGCCCCCTTGACTGTAGAGGACTCGCGTGTTGCGGCCCTGCCCCCTTGACTGTAGAGGACTCGCGTGTTGCGGCCCTGCCCCCTTGACTGTAGAGGACTCGCGTGTTGCGGCCCTGCCCCCTTGACTGTAGAGGACTCGCGTGTTGCGGCCCTGCCCCCTTGACTGTAGAGGACTCGCGTGTTGCGGCCCTGCCCCCTTGACTGTAGAGGACTCGCGTGTTGCGGCCCTGCCCCCTTGACTGTAGAGGACTCGCGTGTTGCGGCCCTGCCCCCTTGACTGTAGAGGACTCGCGTGTTGCGGCCCTGCCCCCTTGACTGTAGAGGACTCGCGTGTTGCGGCCCTGCCCCCTTGACTGTAGAGGACTCGCGTGTTGCGGCCCTGCCCCCTTGACTGTAGAGGACTCGCGTGTTGCGGCCCTGCCCCCTTGACTGTAGAGGACTCGCGTGTTGCGGCCCTGCCCCCTTGACTGTAGAGGACTCGCGTGTTGCGGCCCTGCCCCCTTGACTGTAGAGGACTCGCGTGTTGCGGCCCTGCCCCCTTGACTGTAGAGGACTCGCGTGTTGCGGCCCTGCCCCCTTGACTGTAGAGGACTCGCGTGTTGCGGCCCTGCCCCCTTGACTGTAGAGGACTCGCGTGTTGCGGCCCTGCCCCCTTGACTGTAGAGGACTCGCGTGTTGCGGCCCTGCCCCCTTGACTGTAGAGGACTCGCGTGTTGCGGCCCTGCCCCCTTGACTGTAGAGGACTCGCGTGTTGCGGCCCTGCCCCCTTGACTGTAGAGGACTCGCGTGTTGCGGCCCTGCCCCCTTGACTGTAGAGGACTCGCGTGTTGCGGCCCTGCCCCCTTGACTGTAGAGGACTCGCGTGTTGCGGCCCTGCCCCCTTGACTGTAGAGGACTCGCGTGTTGCGGCCCTGCCCCCTTGACTGTAGAGGACTCGCGTGTTGCGGCCCTGCCCCCTTGACTGTAGAGGACTCGCGTGTTGCGGCCCTGCCCCCTTGACTGTAGAGGACTCGCGTGTTGCGGCCCTGCCCCCTTGACTGTAGAGGACTCGCGTGTTGCGGCCCTGCCCCCTTGACTGTAGAGGACTCGCGTGTTGCGGCCCTGCCCCCTTGACTGTAGAGGACTCGCGTGTTGCGGCCCTGCCCCCTTGACTGTAGAGGACTCGCGTGTTGCGGCCCTGCCCCCTTGACTGTAGAGGACTCGCGTGTTGCGGCCCTGCCCCCTTGACTGTAGAGGACTCGCGTGTTGCGGCCCTGCCCCCTTGACTGTAGAGGACTCGCGTGTTGCGGCCCTGCCCCCTTGACTGTAGAGGAGTCGCGTGTTGCGGCCCTGCCCCCTTGACTGTAGAGGAGTCGCGTGTTGCGGCCCTGCCCCCTTGACTGTAGAGGAGTCGCGTGTTGCGGCCCTGCCCCCTTGACTGTAGAGGAGTCGCGTGTTGCGGCCCTGCCCCCTTGACTGTAGAGGAGTCGCGTGTTGCGGCCCTGCCCCCTTGACTGTAGAGGAGTCGCGTGTTGCGGCCCTGCCCCCTTGACTGTAGAGGAGTCGCGTGTTGCGGCCCTGCCCCCTTGACTGTAGAGGAGTCGCGTGTTGCGGCCCTGCCCCCTTGACTGTAGAGGAGTCGCGTGTTGCGGCCCTGCCCCCTTGACTGTAGAGGAGTCGCGTGTTGCGGCCCTGCCCCCTTGACTGTAGAGGAGTCGCGTGTTGCGGCCCTGCCCCCTTGACTGTAGAGGAGTCGCGTGTTGCGGCCCTGCCCCCTTGACTGTAGAGGAGTCGCGTGTTGCGGCCCTGCCCCCTTGACTGTAGAGGAGTCGCGTGTTGCGGCCCTGCCCCCTTGACTGTAGAGGAGTCGCGTGTTGCGGCCCTGCCCCCTTGACTGTAGAGGAGTCGCGTGTTGCGGCCCTGCCCCCTTGACTGTAGAGGAGTCGCGTGTTGCGGCCCTGCCCCCTTGACTGTAGAGGAGTCGCGTGTTGCGGCCCTGCCCCCTTGACTGTAGAGGAGTCGCGTGTTGCGGCCCTGCCCCCTTGACTGTAGAGGAGTCGCGTGTTGCGGCCCTGCCCCCTTGACTGTAGAGGAGTCGCGTGTTGCGGCCCTGCCCCCTTGACTGTAGAGGAGTCGCGTGTTGCGGCCCTGCCCCCTTGACTGTAGAGGAGTCGCGTGTTGCGGCCCTGCCCCCTTGACTGTAGAGGAGTCGCGTGTTGCGGCCCTGCCCCCTTGACTGTAGAGGAGTCGCGTGTTGCGGCCCTGCCCCCTTGACTGTAGAGGAGTCGCGTGTTGCGGCCCTGCCCCCTTGACTGTAGAGGAGTCGCGTGTTGCGGCCCTGCCCCCTTGACTGTAGAGGAGTCGCGTGTTGCGGCCCTGCCCCCTTGACTGTAGAGGAGTCGCGTGTTGCGGCCCTGCCCCCTTGACTGTAGAGGAGTCGCGTGTTGCGGCCCTGCCCCCTTGACTGTAGAGGAGTCGCGTGTTGCGGCCCTGCCCCCTTGACTGTAGAGGAGTCGCGTGTTGCGGCCCTGCCCCCTTGACTGTAGAGGAGTCGCGTGTTGCGGCCCTGCCCCCTTGACTGTAGAGGAGTCGCGTGTTGCGGCCCTGCCCCCTTGACTGTAGAGGAGTCGCGTGTTGCGGCCCTGCCCCCTTGACTGTAGAGGAGTCGCGTGTTGCGGCCCTGCCCCCTTGACTGTAGAGGAGTCGCGTGTTGCGGCCCTGCCCCCTTGACTGTAGAGGAGTCGCGTGTTGCGGCCCTGCCCCCTTGACTGTAGAGGAGTCGCGTGTTGCGGCCCTGCCCCCTTGACTGTAGAGGAGTCGCGTGTTGCGGCCCTGCCCCCTTGACTGTAGAGGAGTCGCGTGTTGCGGCCCTGCCCCCTTGACTGTAGAGGAGTCGCGTGTTGCGGCCCTGCCCCCTTGACTGTAGAGGAGTCGCGTGTTGCGGCCCTGCCCCCTTGACTGTAGAGGAGTCGCGTGTTGCGGCCCTGCCCCCTTGACTGTAGAGGAGTCGCGTGTTGCGGCCCTGCCCCCTTGACTGTAGAGGAGTCGCGTGTTGCGGCCCTGCCCCCTTGACTGTAGAGGAGTCGCGTGTTGCGGCCCTGCCCCCTTGACTGTAGAGGAGTCGCGTGTTGCGGCCCTGCCCCCTTGACTGTAGAGGAGTCGCGTGTTGCGGCCCTGCCCCCTTGACTGTAAGGAACTTTAAATGGGATCTGTTGTCATTTTTATTTTGGTTAATATGGCATACAGGAGGCATAGAGGCGATATTAGCCATATTCATATGCCTCCTGGTTAAAGGGGTTATCTGGCTTATATTGACTTTTTTTTTTTATTACCACCATATTGGGCTACATTGGGGCAGATAAGTAGATAGAGACCACTTACCTGCCCTGCTGTCAGCCCCTCTCCTCCAGGTCAGAGCGGTTATGTGACCGCTCCTGCCGCGATTTTGCTGCTTCTGGTCATTTCATGTCAACATGGGCAGGACCATGTTGACATGCAAATCTGTGAACAGCTTGTTGCTGCTCTG